>NC_051180.1:32098551-32133900 GCF_013339695.2 Rhipicephalus sanguineus
GGGTACACTTTGCGCCCCCCTCAATCTAGTCAACTAGGGAGGCGGCCGGCCCCTCCCCCCCCCCCCTCCTGTGCGCACGCCTGCGTATGAGTCAATATGAAGGGCAGCTGGCGCCAGCGCACTTGATGCCAGGATTCCAACAACATCATATATCGAACCTAACTCCAAAATGACTGAATCTGGACGCCGATTCCGAATATATAGAGTTTTGTTTCACGGTTCTGTATCAACACATGATGACTGGCCCGCGGGGCCGCATGTTTGAGACCCCTGCTTTAAGCGCTTTTTCTTCATTTCTTCCCGCCACGGTTGTCTAGTGGTTATGGCGCTCGGACTTCTGACCCGAAGGTCGCGGGATCGAATCCCGGCCGCGGCGGCCGCATTTTCGATGGGGGCGAAAATGTTGAGGCCCGTGTACTTAGATATAGGTGCACATTAAAAAACCCCAGGTGGTCGAAATGTCCGGAGCCTTCCACTACGGCGTCCCTCATAATCATATCGTGGTTTTGGGATGTTAAACTCCAGATATTATGATTATTATTATTTCTCTCGATTCGTCCCGACGAGCGCGCTGACAGCCACAGAGAAGGGAGATGACAAATGGGCAAGAATCTGTATCAGCGCGTCATGGTCTTGAGCATTGCCTTCGTTTATGTTTCGACCACCTCGGCTGACTTCCGGTGGGATCACGAGCACACTAGTGTCGCTACTGTGGGTACGTTGGCGGCATCCAACGGCGGCCGCGCTAACTACGCAGCACAAGAATGCTCCAATCAGCCATTGGCCATGTCGTCTCCTCCGTTGACACAGTTCCGGTCAAGGACGCGGCTATAGGCACAGAGGGCCTCCCCAGCAGCCATGTCGTCGTCGTGACATCCGGAAAGAGCGTACGCTCTTTGCTCCCTGTCGGCCCCGACGCAGCTTGCTTGGTATATACCGGAGATAGGTGTTCACGCTTTGTATACAGTTGTGACAAACCGCCCGAACGCGACGACAGTTCACAACAGCCACAGGGTTGGCAATCACCAGCGTTTTTCCCGCTAAGTTGTCCACTTGGTAAGCCGCGCGTCGTCCGTACGTAACAAAACAACTGACAGTTGGGCGAGTTGATAGTGATTCATCATTCACTGGGCAACACTGGACAAGGACTACGAAGAGATCGAAACAACACGAGTGCGAACTCACAGCTGGTTTATTAGAAAGAAGAATCGTCGCAAGCAGCCAGGGCTCTATCTCGTTATCAGACAAATAATTTGACTTCTTGCGCAACACGTGTCGCTAAGGCTTTATGACACTGATGTTCGCTTTCCATACAAATGTACATTTGATAGCGGATCACAGCGTTTCAGTATGACCACGTGTTTAGTTACCACCGGGTATGCTTGCGACGATGAAGTATAGTTTCATGTCGTTCTTGTTTCTAATGAACAAGCTGCGAGTTTGCATGTTGTTTCGGTCTCTTTCTTCGTCCTATAGCGTTGCGCAGTGAATGATGAGTCTGTACGTGTCCTTAGTTTGGTCGAGCTGCGTTTCGTTTGTCTGCATTCTTTGCGTGTCTGCGACAGCTTGTTCGGCCGATATGGCGAAGCATTCCGCTTCTTGTACTTTCAACGAGCGAGTTGGAAGTAGGTGACGCCGCGCGTTTTAATCGCGCACGCCGCATACAATGCGATCCGGTATCATGCGTCTTTGCAGGGCGTCAAAATTACATCGCCCGGCCAGACGACGTATATCTGCAATGTGCTCGCACACGGTCTCACTTTTATTCTGTACCCGCATGAGCAATGAAGAACATGTAGCCATCCAATAATTCATTGACGTTTGCCGCGTACTAGTATATAGAGTCGCAAATTCTTGACAGTGACGTCATTCCGAGCTCGTTCCCGGGCGTTGGATGGCATTGTATAGCGCCTCGACAGCGTTGTAGGATACCGAGGTCAGGAGCAAGACTCGTGGCTTTGCCGAGTCGGTGATGGCATGACCTTCAATATACGCCTCCAGTCGATCCTGCTGATTCCTGCTGACTCCAGTCGATACTGCATGTTCTGTATCGATGAAAAATTCGTGAACACGGGGTTTCGACAAGCGGACTTGTCTTCTTCAAGGCTGCAACTGCTTTCGTTGGTGAGTGTGTGCATATGCTTCGGGTACTCTCCTCCAACCCAAACAAAAGAGAAGAAAATGGTTCCTTGTCGAAACGTCGGCTCCAGCGACACCCCGTGTTCACGAATTTTTCATCTCTTCAAGCTTCCGTCTTCCCCTGAACTTCTGCCTTTTTTGGTGGCTCTGTATCGAACATGTACCGAACCACATACCAAGTACAATCTTGCCTGTGACGTCACCAGACAATATGGTCTATGCATGTGTGCTGCTTACCACAATGCCGTGCCTTACTGCACAGCAGTCGTATGGCAGATTCAGTCCCGGAATGTCTATCGAATTTGAATGTCCACAGTTGTACATTCCGTCTCGTTGGACATTCAAGCTACCCTAAAAGGGGGCTTGGGAAGCCAGGGAAGATGTAAGAGCGGTGTACAACTGAGGCCCCCTTTTCCCCCACCCCCCGCACACACACTTGACACTAAAACTCAGTACGACGTCACAAATTTTGATAGGGCATTCTCGAGCTTAGTTAAGTGCTTATCGGTAAATGAGGACCACATTGCGTCATAAGAAACAATGATTTTAACAAGGGTCGGGTACTTTTCCTGCGACAGAACGAGCAGCCCGGAAGCCCCAGAAGACAATCTGAAACGCGCTGGCGTCATCTTGAAGTTCCAGAGCTGATATGTTTTGGCACAAAGTTGATGATGAGGAAGTCCGGCTTTCGCTTTCTTCGGTGACAATCAGTCTCTTTGTGGACGGATGAATGAAACTGCTACGTTGATGGAATACTTCACAGGTACAAACTGATTGAGTGGCTGTTCTTTGGTGTCCTTTTAAACATGCCGCGCAGGGGTGCAACAGCCGAAATAGGATTTGGAGCAATTTCTGGAGCAGCAAAACGTTGCTTTTGGAGCACGAAAATTCAAATTTGGAGCAGGTTACGGGGGAAAAAACCTCCATTTTTTAGCATGAAATCCCAAATTTGAAGCAGTATAACAAATAAGGCTTACTTTAGAAAACAAAAATATATTACAAACTAACATCAGCTAACTCGTGCACAGTGCACGTGAGCACTGCTATTTCAATAAAAGCAGTCTATTGAACCACCCCACAGTGCAAACACTGCAACGCCTGTCAAACCATTTGACGGGCGCTGCGTATAAGGACCTGCCAATTTGGCGACCTCGAAATTCGGGAGATTCGTAAAGCAGGAGTGAGGGGGGGTGGCGAAAAAAGAAAACTGGCGTACGTTTTTGCTCATTGTTTCTCAGGGCCGCAGAAACGTCATACGCATATCTGAATGATCACCAGTAATTTTTTTAGACGCCAGCGATCATATTAGAACTCATTATGAGGTACGTGCACGCATGAGTAATTAAAGAACGAGATGTGCTGTGACCCGCGGCAGCTAGTATTAATAGCCCCTTCTAAATCTTAGTATGCTTTTCCATGACACTGGTGTACTCCGCATGGCACTAGTGTACTGCGGCGAAAGTAGCTTAAAAAGCGCTCTGCACGCGACGGAATAAGACCAGGGAATTTTAGAACCACTGTCCTTTTTTTTTTGTGCGGCGTGGTTAGGGTACGTTGAACTAGTGGTTATGGTCTGCGCATCTGGATTGAATTGAATGACGATGCAAAAACTGCAAGTGACCAAGCAATCTCCATTTCTTGCTAAAATTACCACAACTGAGAAAATTTTGAGGCTGGTCGGGCGTTTTGGCGCAGCGTGGCGCAGCGTGGCGCAATTTCAACAAACGTCGTGGTTTTGGCTCAGCTTGGCGCAAAAATAAGGAATTGTATCAAATTGGTGCAGATGGCGCAGCTGTTGCACCCCTGCATGCACAGGGGAACGGACGCTTACGCGGTGGCGCGCAGTAGCTGGACACCAGCTTTGGGTCGCGACTGTCGAGCAGACTCACTAGCTGTCTTTTCTTCTTTTTTCTTTTTTTTCACGCTAAGCTATGCAATATTAACAAGCACTGAACCTCATAAACTTTGCTTCCTCGAAACAAGCGATGCGCTTATATGTAGAGAACGAACGGTCGAAGCAAGTGCGTGTGGTTATTTATTTATTTTATTTTTTTTCAGCGCTTCCTTCCTGATCTTGCCGCAAGCGCGCGGATCCAATATTCCTGGCGAGCTTATCGGGAATGTTGCCCAGGAGCTTGGCATGGCGTTTCAGGAATTCCTTCCCCGTAATCAGGTTTCTCTCTCTTTTCTTTCTTCCTTTCTTTCTCTTCCCTGTGAACCTTTGCCTGCGTTTGAGTCTTGTTTGAAAAATTGTTCGCGCACTTGTACTTCCTCGACCTGCTTCTGCCGAGTAATTCAGTCGATAAAGCGAAGCATGCTGCTGAACCGAGTCGTGCTTGCGCTTTCGCAAACGTTTAGAGAGCCCGAATAGGGACTGGCGCGGAAGAAAAGGAAGAAAGAAGGCTGGTACGTTATAGAATTTCAAAAAGCGAATGCTTTCTTTCTTCCTGTCTCTCTCCCGTAAAGTTAACTCAGCGGTTGTGTAACGCCCATAGCAAGAAAGATAACGTACGTATGCCAACGCCACGTTTTCTTTTTATTTCATTTTCGCCCGCTTAGCGGCCGATATCGTTCCGTTCAGTAGTAGAGAAAGCGGGAAAATTCCTTTCTTCAAAAGAAGTGTTAGAAGAGCCGACGTGTGTTTCCTTGTTCTTTCTTTCTCGCTGGTTTAGGGTAGAACTGTGAGGGACGAAGTTAGTCAGGAGCGAACACCACACAGGCTACTAAAAAGTGTGTTTCGAAGTATTGCCCTAAGAAAAACGCAATGAAATAGTCAGTGCGGTATATAGCGTTGCACCTGAACACCTTGAACTGTGTTCTGTGTGTACACCCTAAAAACAGCTGCGTCCTTTAGGGCGTCCCACAACAGTAATCGTAATCTAGCGTGCATTTGCTTGCGCCCGGTGTAACTGCAGGTCACAAACGGCGTGCGCATTATCAGCGTGACGTAGCATTCTTGATAGGAAAGTGGCGAGCGCCTATAGTTTTCAAGTAAGGAAACGCAACTAGCCAGATGGCGATTATCGTCGTGGAGTAAAAAAAATGGCTTCGCAAAAGGTGAAGCCACTTTATTGCTATAGCAATTATATGGACACTCCAGGCGCATTTTTGCCGTTACCGACATGTTCCGTATAAAAGCCAAATCGATAACATCACCCTGCGCGTCGTATGTTCTATGTACGAGCGAAGCTTTAGGCCGAACACACGTACGCGTTGCAGCGCGTCAACGCGTGACTTTTGACGCGGCGTCGCGCCCTATCCCTATGGAGAGGGAGGGCGCGCAGCTTCGCGTAGCCGCGCGCCCTCTCTCCCCATAGGGAGAGGGCGCGACGCCGCGTCAAAAAGTCACGCGTTGACGCGCTGCAACGCGTACGTGTGTTCGGGCCTTTAGGCTGCGGACGGCCGGGCGCAGCTAAAGCAGAGATGAAAAGCGCCGGGCGAAGGAGCAAGAAGGGGGGGAGGGGGGTGAAAGCGTCGCTCGGGCAGCAACTGCGAACTTTGATCAAAAGGGTGGGGTCGCGCGCGCTATCTCGACTGAGATTAGTTGACAGCTGATACTCTGGTACGTGATGTGCTATCACCGCATACTTCGCATTGAAGCGACGGACAACACTAAAACCGCTTCGCTCTCTGGGAGCGGCCGTATTCCCTTATGCCAACGTTTTGTAGAGTTGCACCAGATCGGATCCTAATCTAGCTGCTAGCCTTACTTTGTATAGCATTCCAGTTCGTTGCTATCACATTCGTTGTTTCACCCTTGAAGCGAAACTGTGACTTTTTTGTAGGATATCCGGTTCTAGAGAGTACGCAGCAACCGAGGCAAATAATCCTGTGCAGAGGCAACAGCACTCTATTAGCTGTAGACGCCAGGTGTCTCACACAGGGTTTGAAGTCAGGGGGGGGGGGGGCAAGGGGGGCCGTCCTCTCTCTATTTTTTGAAGGAAGGGCCCGGCCCCACTTCGGCAGGTCAACTCTAGCTCTGCAGCACCCATTTTTGATAAGCGCTGGAGCTTACTTTTTACCAGTAGTAATTTGTGCGGGGAAATGATAAATTCCCAATTTTCCGAACAATGATTTAATCGCGATTATTCGATTCACGTAGCGTCAGCAAACAACACAAAAAAAACACCGTATTGTCGTAGAGCTGAATGCAGTTCCCTGAGACACTGCACACCACAAGTTACCACCTGTGCGAATAAGCTCCTTGGCACAGCATACTGTTTCACGAGGCACCTGAGCGTGGAGCTACCTCATCGTGAATCAGTGAAGGTTTACCTTAGTCTCAGTAGGTTCCTAGTCAATTTTCATTCCTTTAGTTGTGCATTACGAGCCTGGTATAATGCCAAGAACTCATGCATTTTGCCTACTTTTTTATGCAAGTAGGTGTGAAAGAAATATAGCGTTGTCGTGCCTGGTGTTTCTCAATGCAATTGAGTCAACTAATGTATGTTCTGCGTTGCAGCTGGAGTTATGAGCTGTCAGCTCATATATCTTTAAGGTATGAGGCCAAGTATCGGAAAAAAAATTTTTAAAAGCGATAAACACTACAGACCATAGGTCGGCAAAAATATTGGAATTCACTCAGACTCACTCAAGAAATATATTTTGCTCTGAGAGCTCACTCGCACTCAGACTCACTAAACTTTTACTCAACCGGACTCACTTGAACTCAGACGCACTATAATTTTTCTCAACCGGACTCAGTCGGGCTCAAGCTCACCAACATATTGCTCAGCTGGACTCGCTCAGACTCAGACTCACAGCTTGACCTGAGTCTGAGTGAGCCTGGAGTGAGTTGACTTATGAGTACGCTGGTGTAAAATTAGCTTTTCCGATCATAGTGCAAGTGCTCTTTAACGCCAATAGCTCACATAATCGGTGATCTACAATACGCCTTGTGATCTCGTACCTTCAAATACGTGTTATCAGTGGTTGCAATCCAGTAAGGATGTTTTTATGAAATATGCGACTCACACGAGATATTTTAAATACGAAGCATTTATTAGCGAACCTCAGGCACTTTTGGCGTTTCTATCTACGTATCTATCTATCTATCTATCTATCTATCTATCTAGCCGCCTACGTCTGGGAGCTCTCCCGGTCGTCTCCACAGGTTGTAATATACCAAAATTCGCACAACAGAGGATCAGTTCATGAAGAACATGATTCACTGGTCATGACATTAATAACGCAAAATACCTGTCGCGTACGTCATGAAACCCTTTCTCTCAGTCACGTGTGGCACATACCCGTATACCAGAGTTTATGTTACGCGGGTATGTGCCACAGGTGATACAAAATCTCAACCAACACAGTAAACGCGAACACACACATTGAAACGCAAGGAAAGTGGTGATAATAATAATTGTTGGGGCTTTAATTTTGACCATCTAGTATTCTTTAACGTGCACCGAGATCGCACAGTACACGGGCATCTAGCATCCATCGAAATGCGACCGCTGAGGCCGGGATCGAACCCGTGACCTTCGGGTTAGCAGCCGAGCACAGTAACCGCTACACCACGGTGGCGGACACAAGAAAAGTGATGAAGCTGAGGACATACCACCCGTGGAAGACGCTCAACTAACATGCACTCGTTCACGTGCTCCGCAACGTGGACCACGTCGATTACGCAAAAACCGTGGTCAATGCCTCCTACAATAAATCTGCCGAGAGAACCAGGCCTCTCATCATTACCGCTGACTTCAACACTGATTTATCAAGACCAACAACACCTGGTCTTTATACTGCGTGAAAGATGCCTTGAATGTGGACAGGGCATCAAAAGACCTCGCTGCCACGTGCAGGACAGGAGGCGTCATAGATCATTTCATCGTAGGCATCCAGGATTTACACCAGCTGTGCTATACCTCGCACTTCCACTACACTTAGACCCTGGTAGCCGCGATCACGAACGGATCCGATTAAAAAGTCTGGTCCAGCTGCTGGTGCTGACTGATCACGGTGATGATGACCTTTGTTCAAGAACTGTCAAGAAACCCTCCGACACATGCACACGGGTTCGTGAAACGTGCGTGCGTTCTCCGTCATAACAGATAAGTATAAGCATAACAACTGTAACCCAACTGCAACTGTGACTGTAACGTACGTGCAGTGCGCCTGCGTGTGCCACTTGGTTGTGTGTATATCCAGGGGAACTTTCCTGAATGAAGCTTAGTTGCGAGTAACGCCTGTCCTGTGCATTTGTGTTTCTTTTTTGTGCTGTTTGGATTCGCGCTATCCAGTATTGAAGAATATAAGCTTACCGCGTCTGGTGATGGTAACACCTATGTTGCTGTTGGCCTCGTTACGTAACTGTAAACAACTTGTTATATAATACATATGCAACTCTTAAGGACATGAGTGTGTTTATGTCACTTCCACATTTCTCTCGGCGTCATTCCGTAACGTTTTCGCTCACATGAAAAAATTATGCCACAGTCACCATCCGGGCGCATGCTTCGCATAACATCGATACCCACGGTACGTGAGATCTGCCGAATTTTTATCAAGAGCGTCCCACGAAAGAGTTTGCGGGGGAGGTCATGGCACCTCTCCCCCCCCCTCCCAACTCATGCCTCTTATCAATAAACATTGTGGGGAACATGAACGCTAGTGCGTTGAGGCATGTTTGAATAGGTTTGAGTATACGTAAGCCGATATAAGGCTGACAGTAAAGCCGATAGGTGAAGTACATAGGGTCATTGGTCGGCAATAAAAGGTGGAGCTCACTCAGACTCACTCAATAAATATATTTTGCGCTTAGGGCTCACTCGGACTCAGACTCACCAATATTTTTCCTCAACCGGACTCACTCGGACTCCGATCGCCTAAAATTTTCCTCAACCGAATCACTCGGACTGAAAACTCGCCAACAATATTGCTCAGCCTGACTCACTCAGACTCACGGCTCGATCTGAGTCTGAGTGAGTCCGACTCAGAGTGAGTTTGCGGATCTATGCCACAGGCTATCAGTCCTACATTATTAGCACACCTTTTTAGTACATATGAGCATGATAAAGCAGTCCTATTTTTTAGATGTGAAGCATCTTATAGCGGAGTTCAATCCGTTGGTGGTGGTGGTGGTGGTGGTGTGCGGCGTGACCACACTTACTGCGCTGCGCAAACCCTTTCCACTTCCCCTCTCCACTCCCTCTCTCCCCTTTCCCTCTCCACATCACGTCACCCCTTCCCTTTCCCCCTCTCATATCTCTTTCCCATCCCCTCTCCACACCCCTCTCCCTCCCATCTCTCCTCATCTCTCCTCCCCTTTCCTCTCTCCACTACCCCTCTCCCCTTTCCCCTCCCACTTCCCCTCTCCCCTTTCCCCCTCACCACTCCACCTCTGAAAACGCTGGCTCTACATGCGGAAACACTGCTTCGCATCGCCTCATGGTCCCCTTTAGCGGGAGATGGTGTGATTTCTTTGTTAATTTTTTCGTAATTGAAAATTTCATTAAAAAGGGGCCTTACGCGAACACTCCTAGCTCAATACCTCTCAATAAAAAACCTAATTTTTTGTAGGGACATAAGCTTTGTTGAGTTGCGATGAACCAAAACAAATGAGATCAGATGAAGATCAAATACATAATCATTAAATAACCAAAAAATTATGCACTAACACTAGGGGCACCTTCATGAAACAGGCAGCGATATTAAATCGTGTGGCACGATTTTGCTTATTAAAGTTCATTGTACACCTACTGATGTGATAAGGAAGTGTGCTATGTTTCCATGGAAAATCCTTTTTAGCAATGTTCGCGCACAGAAAAATGCCAAAAATATAACTTCTGAGAAAATCAATAAAGATTTGAAACAGGTGCAGCGCTTACACAAGGTGATCAGGAGCGCTAGAATCCTCCATATTTGTTGTGTAAAGACGTTTATTGGCGGGCACGGGGCGACGATGCTCGACAAGCTGCAAAGAAAGCCCTCGAAATACAAAAAAGAACACGTTACCAGCGCATATATATATATATATATATATATATATATATATATATATATATAATATATATATATATATATATATATATATATATATGTATATATATATATATATATATATATATATATGTATATATATGAGTGAAAAGAAGGACTCACGTACGAAATGTAGTTTTATTAACGTTTCGGCTGGTGCCCCGCCACGGTGTTTCTAGTGGTTATGGCGCTCAACTGCTGACCCGATTTTCGATGGAGGCGAAAATGTTTGAGGCCCGTGTACTTAGATTTAGGTGCACGTTGAATAACCCGAGGTGGTCGAAATTTCCGGAGCCCTCCACTACGGCGTCTCTCATAATCAAATCGTGGTTTTGGGACGTTAAACCCCAGATATTATTATTATTAACGTTTCGGCTGGTGGGCCAGCCTTCGTCAAATGAATGTAGTACATGTGACAGATGCTATTTATAGGTGTGTAGCTTCACACCGTGGCGCAGTGCTACACAAGCAAACGTTCTGCGCATCGAGAACAACAAGTGATAGGCGCATGGTGAACACAACTCTGCGAATAACAATAGGAATAATAAAAATATCGCGTTGGACAGAAACCGCGTCACTGGCCAGTGATATACCGTTATGACTATAAGATATATATATATATATATATATTATAGTCATAAAGGTATATCACTGGACATCTATATAATATATTATATATATATATATATATATATATAATATATTATAGATAATATATTATATATTATATATATATATATATATATATATTATATATATATATATATATATATATATATATAGATATATGGTGTTTCAAGAAATGTGTCCGAACCTTCCCAAAAAATCAGCAAATGTGATATTTTGATTGCTGCCTTCAGAATTGGTTTTTCTGTGGTGGCAGTCATCTTAAGGTGATTAGAGATATGACTTGAGACAGTAATTAGGAAGTTAAATTAATTAACTTTTTAATTAGTGGAGTTAAGTGACTGTGTCAAATTGGGGAATTGAAGTTCTTCGTGCCAGAAACCGATCCCAACATTGAGATTTCGAAAAGCGGCTTCTAGTAATATTTACGAAGTAATGAAATTCAACCGAATTCGACGGCTTTCCGCTATTGAAAGCCGTTGCATTTGGTTGAATTTCATTACGCCACAACAATATACTACAGAACGCTTTTTCGTAATCTCAAAGCTCGGATGGTTCCTCGCATGATGAACTTCAATTCTCCCATTTCACCCAATCACCTAACTCACTAATTAAAAAGTTAATTAGTGTTACTTTCTTAATTACTGTCCCTGCCGCTACAGAAAAAGCAATTCTCAAAGCCCCGAGCAAATATCGCCTTTTCTGATTTTTTAGAAGGTTGGACACATTTCTTGAAACACCCTGTGTGTGTGTGTGTGTGTGTGTGTGTGTGTGTGTGTGTGTGTGTGTGTGTGTGTGTGTGTGTGTGTGTGTGTGTGGTGTGTGTGTGTGTGTGTGTGTGTGTGTGTGTGTGTGTGTGTGTGTGTGTGTGTGTGTGTGTGTGTGTGTGTGTGTGTGTGTGTGTGTGTGTGTGTGTGTGTGTGTGTGTGTGTGTGTGTGTGTGTGTGTGTGTGTGTGTGTGTGTGTGTGTGTGTGTGTCACAACGCCTGCGAGATTAATGTCCCTGCATAGACTATGTTACGTAAGGCATATGGGCGCCGTCATCATGGGCTGTTAAACGAATGTTTTCTTATGTTTGCATGTTTGTATATCTGACGCGAACTGATAAAGTCAGGAAACGCCGAATGCACCAACCCAAGTTTTCATGTGTATACGCCCACCGTAACACTGTTCGCTTATTTGTTCAATATAAAACATGGCAAGGTTAACAGCCCAGCATGGCGGCACCGGAACACGTCCGTAAAATAGATATGCTACCGCAGGGAGCATATACAGACAGTAACTCTAGATGAGCGCCCGCGAATGACGTTGCATGTTTCACGCGTCGACGGTGCATGAAATGAGACAAATTAGAACACGCCGGCACTTAAGTTAAATATTGGATGATGGCTATTGGCGGCGAGGACATACGGAGCTAGCCGCCACTGTCGGAAGCCCCTGGCTGATGGCACCACGGTTCGCCCCTCATAAGCGGGTACATTACAGTTAAAACTCGATCTAACGAAACCAGGTTTCACGAAGTTCCCGATCTAACGGAGCAATTTCGATTCCTCGACAGGTACCCATAGGGTTCAACGTTATGAATCCGAATTAATGCAGCTAACTGGGCACTAAATCCGATTTAACGAGGGTTTTCCTGAAATGAAAGTTAAAAAGCAGTTATTTCTTTATAATTTTCACCCAAGCGGTTTTTCGTCGAACCTGCGCTCTAACGCTATCGCTTTAATACATACAGCCGCCCTGATCACGACCTATAACTTTATTGTAACGAGTTGTACGCCATGGCCATGCATGCAACGGATTATACTAGGGCCGGCAGTGGTTTTAGTGCCCCTGTAAATTCCCACAATCGACGCGTCCGTTCTCCCATTCTATACATGTCGGCAACTTGTGATAACTTGACGTGACCACCTACAACGCCTGCGCGTCACCCGCACATCCTCCTATGCCCGCTCGCCCTCGGGCAGCTCAGGCGTATTTTTCACACGAGCAGGCGAGGGTTAGCAAGAAAGCACAATGCCACGGTAGCTCTTGTGTCGCTACGGTGCAGTTTGAGATTTCAATGGATTGGAAAGTCCCTTTTTCGGTTTTACGAACTTCCCGATTTAACGCAAGGTATCCTATATACGATACCAGGAAACTTGCCTTTCGCGAGCTTATCTTTCACCGTCACCAATGATCACGACAATGATTGCCTGAGCTTACGCGTAGGGATATGTACGATGTCGACGTCGTACGACCGAAAGGTGACCGAAAGATACGGGACAAGCCTTCGCTTACGCCGGGAACGTATGGCACAGGAATCCTTTTTGAACACGAAAGTGTTTTATGTCGGGGTCCACCAAGATTGCAGTGACGCATTTCCGTCACGGAAATGACGTAAAAAAATACACATGATCAGATGGCAAAAAAAAGTTCCGTCACCGGGAGTCGAATC
Organism: Rhipicephalus sanguineus; assembly: GCF_013339695.2. Taxonomy (NCBI): domain Eukaryota; kingdom Metazoa; phylum Arthropoda; class Arachnida; order Ixodida; family Ixodidae; genus Rhipicephalus; species Rhipicephalus sanguineus. The sequence goes on from NC_051180.1 coordinate 32,111,738, forward strand.
CACGACCTCTCGCTCCGCGACAACAGATGCCGGGCCCGCTATCCACTGCGCCACCGTCTCTTTTTTTTCTTTCTTTATGCTCCACCGTCACACAGTCTGAATGCTTTACAAATGCGCCTTTTATATCTCGAACTTTCACCTCACAGTGCTCGTGGTCGGCGGGGTGGTGTCGGCGTCTGTGAGCGGTAAAGTGAAGTAATGCATCATGCAACGCGTCGTTGCTGGCGTCCCATTCGGCGCGTTTCCAATATGAGAAGTGTAATTTTGTGAACGCCTTAACACACCGCGATGGGCGACCTTACCCTCGGCCTCGCTCATAGCATCCATCTATATTAAAAATAGCTCTCCGACGCGCACCTGCCTTGCCCTGCCTCGCCAACACCGCGTCCCCACTACGTTCGCCCCTAGGAAAATCGCGGCCGGGCTATAGCCGGGCTAGAGGAGAGACAAGATGCACATTGCGTTTCCCTCTAGTCCGGCCGTGGTTTTCCGTTGTACTCGTTAACATGCCGCGCAAATTGCGACCTTAGTCGACGCCAGTGCTGGGCAGTATCGAAGATACATGTATCTTCGATACTATCTTAGATACTCTTTGGGTATCTTGTATCTGTACGCGATACGTCTTGCAAAACGAGTATCTGTATCTGTATTTCCGATACATACAATAATGAATCACGTATCTTAAGATACAAGATACTGCTACAGAAACACCACCGTGCGAAACAATAAACGTCGACCGGAATTCCAGTTCTCAAGCTGATATTGCTGCCACTAAGCCACCTGAATAAAACTAACGACCGTAACATTCTTGTATATTTCCGCCAGAGCGTTCCAGCGAGCACAGCGATGATGTTTAAGCGTCCCTATTGGTGGAGCGGAGTTAACATGATGGCGCTCGAGCCATCGCGACAAAAACAAGCGTGCGAACGACTACGCGCAGCCTACCTTTTTCTAGATGTTTTCTCTTTTTATTTGTGTTGATGTCATGACACTTGTTCATAGACCCTGCAATCTGCTGCGTACGCCAATGCGTGCGGCGTCTTTCGCACAAATTCTGAGGCCGCTATACTGTCGCTATCGAAGTTTGTCTTGCGTGATGCTTCGTTGCAATGTCTCAAGAATGCAAGAATGGGGCTGCTTTGCGTCTCGCGCCTTTCACACATCAGCGATTTGAAAGATCTTGTGGAGGTAAAGCTTGACTTACATAGTACAATGAGATTGACTTACATGCAATGGAGATTCTAACAACCGTCCCACTATCGGTGCTGATGTTAGATGCAATAGAACAAGCATTTACGCAACAGGAAATATTTTGACGTACTGTGTCTTTGTTCTTTCTGCTAAATTATTCGAAAAGTTCTTTTAATGATAACTTGATTGTTAGTACAAGTGCTTTCTTTGCTGTCTTCCGTTTGCATCCCATACATTACTTAGTCCTCTGCATAGTTTTTCGACCATCTGTTTATTGTAATATGTCTTTTGTAACCTGCTGCTCAAATACTGTCTCTGCTTTATTCTTATTTCTTAACTGTCTGCGAACGTGGTTTTATTTCATATTTCGCGGGCTTTCTTTAAAAGCCCGAGAACATTCACCACGCAGCATGTACGCTGCCGAAAAAAATTGGGTCGGTCGTTTTTAAATTCGCTCTGCGATGTGTCGAAGCGCAGCTGGCCCTAAAGTGCATATTAAAAATGTAGCAATGTCGCGTAATTGACCTTATTTAATTAACCAGTTCAGCTTAGTACAAAACATACCATAACGAGTGCCACATGACGGCAAACCAAATACTTTGGTTTCATTCAGCGGCGGTTAACCACTTGTTTTTTTTTTTTTTAATATTGGGTTTTACTTACGTGAAGCACCCTGTATACTTATTCGCTTTCATTGTTTAATAAGGAACTACCTTGCTATTGAACTTAAATATATTCGTTTTCCTTTTTTTAGGTCACCTTAAAGTATTCTTATTGTTACGAATCCGCAGGTAGGCAGAGCTAGAAGTAGCACTTCTCGCTACCGATAGGCCTAGACGTCACGAGCCTCTGCGGAGAGCGCGTTTTTGCTGTCGAGCCGACTTGCAGAACAGAAGCTGCGTTCGGCACCGTGCATGGCATCGTGGCTTACTCGGAACGCGACGCGCTAGCGCTATGTGCCATTCAGCGGACTTGCATAATTCCAGCTAGCTGGTCCATGAGCAGCGACACCAATAAACTACAAAGCCAAGAAAACAACTAACAGCGCAGTTAAAGAGTTGTCATGTTAAGCAGCCGAACAAATCAATAAGTCGTTTAGAAATGAAACTAATACGCCTTGAGCAAGAAAGTGTATCTTGCGACAAACAGGTATTTTGTTAAAATTAAACAAAGCTGTTTGCACGTAAGAAATTTTCGGTAAAACCATTTCTACATAGGCCTTTGGTTCATTATATAGATGTATAACGATTGCAAATGTATCGGTATCTTAAGATACATTTGAAGTATCGTATCGGATACCCCAAACCCGAGACTTTATTTGTATCTCAAATACTTCTTGCGGGTATCTTGCAGTTTGGCGATACAATTTCAAAGTTTTTGTCGCCCTGGTCGACGCCACCGTAAGATTTGTGGTCGACGCTCTTCTGGCTGTCACACCGCTTTCGAAGCGGGATGTGGCCACTTTGACGCAGTGGGCGCAGGATTGGAATCACTGCGATTCCAATGACGGAGTCGATCAACCATGTTTGTTTAACTTGTCGTGTAATGGCTGGTTGTGACATTAGGTGAGCTAAGGCGAGTTTTGAACAGCACGTATTAAACGAACTGGGATAGCCTGAAGTACGAAAGGTCACGGCATGTGGTTATCCAAGTCTAGCACTCGGTCCCTTCGGGGTTGAAGGCAGAGTTTTTCGCGAGGCTTTACCTTAAATCCCTTCATATCCAAACCAACGGCTCACGCGCTCAATCGAAACTCAGGCAACCTGCCCCCGATCTGTACCCGTTGCTTGTGTCACATCGTGAAGCGTATTTTATCGGCCTTCTTTGGAAAAATTACATTCACTGTGAACAAGGTCCCCGTAGCGGGACCGAAACGTCTTTGTCTTTGTGTGTGTGTTTTAACGATTGGTCGGTGTGCTTGATTTTTCCGCCACGAACTTTCCCGACCAGACGGGCTTCCGTCGAACCCTGGACTTTATTATTACTATTACAGAGAGTGATCGTCAACCCAACCATCAACCAACCGGCTCGTCCGAAACCGCTGGATTATGGGCAAAAAATGTTTTTTTTTTCTTTCTGAAAACGGAACTGTGACAAAAGAGAAAGAAGACACTGCGAAATACGTAGAAAAAAAATAGAGAAAAAAAAGCATAGGCGGAGCAAGACCTGATTCTAGGTCATTAAATGGTCGTGTAATGCAATGTCCGATCGTGTCGTTCGCGAAAGTGCGAAGTATCGATTTTCCTCCATGGTGTCGAATACGGCAACTAAACCTTTACTCGTACCATCAATCATTTGCTCGTCATGCGGCAGTGTTAAATCAATCGACCACTTTGTATTTTGTCAAACATGTATAAGGCCGAAAGAAAGGCACACTTATATCTCGTATTGGCCTTAGTATGTTTTATCTTAAATCTGATATAAGATTTTATCTCATATTTTATCTTTTTGCGCGAGTGCCCTTGGTCGTATCCGAAAAAAGATCTTTTCAGTATTTTTACAATTCGAATCACATCCGTCGCTACAGGAGTTGACCATCGCAGTTACGGAAACTTCTCAGCCATCAACAAAAGTAATAGAAATGAATAACAACAGAACACGATCCAATGTGCTAGACCATGCTGCTGGAAACTGCTCAGGACAACATTTAAAGATCCGTAAATCCTGCCACAGGGACATAGGCGTGCGCAGGGATCCCCTTCAGGGGGGGGGGGGAGCGATGGTTCGTCGCAGCGCCTCCCCCCTCCCAATTATGTCAATGTATGGCGCTGACATTGCGCCCCCTCCCCCGAGTCGCAGCGCCCCCCCGCCCTTCTCCTTATTAGGTCAATGTGTGGAACTGACTTGCCCCCCCCCCCCCCCCTGGCGCGCGCGCCTATGCACAGAGACACCATAGTACGTACGCAGAACTTTAAACAATCGGGATACACCATCAGAGCTGACGTCACTGGTCCGACATTTTACGAGAAATAAAAAACGGTGGTGGTGTTTGATATACCATGTTTTCTCGCGTATAACCCGCCCCTGCATATAACCCGCACCCCTAACTTTAACTGCTAGAACTGTACACTGTATACCTGAGGCGCTTTCGCGAGAGAATAATAAATAATAATTGGTGGGATTTGATGGCCCAAAACCACGATATGATTGAGACACGCCGTAGATAGAGGCTGACTGCGCGACGTAATGCTCATTCCCGGAGAAGTCCGACACGAAACAGCACAGGCATCGCAGTTGTGCGTGGCGGCAGCTGGTGGAAACAAAGAAAACGTCCATATTGCGCGGGCGATTTGAATCGCTCATTATTTCTCCCGTTTACCACTCCCTCGCGACAGCTTGCACGACGAAACGATTGAGAGGCTCATTTGCGACAAAGCGATAAATAACAATGTTAGCGTCACTGTGGAACAAAACGCAACCGCACAACGCTTCAGTGACAACACACCCATCCAAGATATGCTTGGTATCTGCCCGATTTGTTGCTTTGATATTTGTTTTGTTCGAGTTTGTAAAACGCGTAAGGTGTTCGTGTCCTGCTCTCATTCTTCATTCCGTTTTAGCCGAATGATAAAGGAGTCTGTTGCGCATCTGTCAACACCTTCTTCCGGTCGGCCGAAATCCATATCGGTGTCTCGTGTGCGCATGTTCGTTATGTCGTGCGCGTACATTTACACATTCAAAATGTAAATATTTCGGAGTTGGGGAGGTAACAACCACACCCCCCCCCCTTTCTCCCGGCTATAGCGTTCGTGTTTCGGACTCTATCAGTGGCGCGATCTTGTACACATTCCAAATTGGAACGGAGGTGCCCCCCCCCCCCCCGTCCCCCCACCCCCCTCGGCAGTCCAACTGTGTCACTGCGGAGTAGTGCTTGACAACTGCTGGAGTAGTGCTTTGTGCGGGGCAATATTACTCTGCGATTTTCCGAATAATGATTTAATCGCGATTATTTGGTTGATGGGGCGTAAACAAAACAGAAGAAAACAGGTATCGTCGCACTGCTGGATGCAATTCACTGAGGCACTGAACACCACGGGCAACGCCCCCAGAAACCACGGGTCACCACCCTGTTCGACAAAGCTTCTTGGCACAGCATACCGTTTCACAAGGCACCTGAGCGAGAAGCTACCTGCTCGTGAATCAGTAATGGTTCACCTCGGTCTCCTTAATTTACCACTCAATTTTCATTCTTTTAGTTGTGCATTACAGGTCTGCTGTAATGCCAAAGACGCCTGTATTTTGCTAACTGTTTTTAGGCAAGTAGTAGTGAAAATAAAATGTAGCATTGTCGTGACTCGTGCCTGAGGTTCTCAATTCAGTGAGTCAACCAATGTTATTTACTTTGAGTGCACATATCTTTAAGCCTTTACATCCCGAGTTATTTCTGAAAAATCTTTCCCAAAACAATTTCATTTAATGCTTGATTGTATTGCCAAGTTGAATAAATTCCCGACATACATTCGGAATAATATATGTACCTGATTTGTTCAGTTCTAGAGCCAGTTGGCTTCATTGCACTGTGATCATCTCAAAGGAGTAGTGACACAAAAATTCGGACGCAATTTGACTGTTGCAACAAACTAATGGGTGCACATAGGTGCCATAAAAATACAGCCTAAAAAGTATTTTAATTGAGTTTTGAAGTTCGTGAAAGTGCCGAATCGGAAATCTGAGAGGCAAAAAGCGATGATGTCATCGAGTGGGTCGTTTTGTAAACAACGTACATACATCACAAGTTCTGGGCGGGTTAGCGGAGGCGTCTACTAGACGGACAACGCTGGTGATGACACCCGATGATGCATAGCACAACCAGAAACCTACAAAATAACATTGCAGTGACTTACCAGTTTACTGACTCTGTGCAAAGCATTATCAGTGAGATAATTAGCAACTCACGGTGTTCTCATTGCTTTTTTTTGCGACAAGAACAGCAACGCTACGGAGAAAACGTAAAAAAAAATATTGTAGTTGGACAAAATGCAACAAGATGTTGCTACCGGCTCCGCGGCTGTAGAGGTAGCATATACAGTAGCTCTATACGTGGATGCTCAACAGCTCCGGTAACCAGGTATCCGCAAACGTTAGGAAGTCTACAGACAAACTATAAGCTCTGTGCTGTCGGGATCGTATGACGTAGTCGACAGATAACTGCGTCGGTGTTGAGACGTGCGTGCGTGGGATTGGTATGCCTTGAGAACGCAGCGTTGCCCAATCTAAATACGAGTCAGTAAAGCGTACATCACGTCACTTGCATGTTACTCATAAACACGGTTACAGAGCGCCAACGTTGTGATTTTACTGCTTCCTTCGTCACTTCTCAACCTCCCACTTTACAAATGATCGAAGCGAAAATGTTTCAGTACGTCTAATGCTGCGGCTGCTCCAAGCCTCGCGGAAAACATCGCCTCAGTTCGACGACAACGACAAGAACAAAATCGCAGCTACCGGCGAGATTCGCGAGTGATTCGAGCGATTAGAGCTTTTCTGACTGATTTTGTAGCGTTAGCTACACTTGCCTAGCCGGAGCCGATTTCACGTGGATCCTCATGAGCCGTGCTGCGCATGCGCGAGGATCAGTGATGTCCAGCTGGCTCACCGGAGCCGGCATCTCACTCGCTCTCCGCCACCGCCACGCGCGACTCGCCGCTGCTGGTCTGCGCGTTCGGGAGGAGTGGCGTCGTAGCCGCGGCAGACTTCGCCACCGCCGCGCGCCACTCGCCTGCTGGTCTGTGCATTCGAGAGGAGTGACGTCGTAGCCATGGCAGACACACTGGCGCCGGCGCGCGCGCAGCTATTCGCCTTCGCTGTGCAGTCACCGTCTGACACTGCGCTGGAGCCGCTTGATAGCGCCTAGCTCTGACTGGCGTTTGCAGGTGGTTAACGCCATGGAGAAGGAGAGCGCAAATACTGCTCAACGGCGCAGAAGAGCCGAAAAGTTTATCTCATCTGATCCCGAAGTAGTTGCCTGGTAATTAGCGGTTCAGCGTACGAAGAATGAACAGAAGGCTAATAATCCTAGACAATCTGGAAAGCTAAGAATAATCAGCTGAACCTTTGCTAACGCTACGTATATCCTGGCATAGCCGAGCTAAGCCACTGCAAATTTTTTACAATCCTCCCAGCTCTTTCGTCCATCGCCGCAATAGATAAGCAACGTTGCTTGGCGATTGAGGAAACAAGCACTCGCAACGCTCAACACAGCAGACGAAACAGCAGCGCTGACAGCATGGCAGAAGCTGGCCAGTGACGTCACTCGAGTGGGCTGACTACATCACGGGGTCACCGAATGCTCTTCGGGAAATCGAAACTGCCCCCGGTCGTAACATACGAGCATATATATGTAGCGCCTCAGAATGCGGCGCTCGTCAAGGAAGAAGAAGTTGGCATTCGGCCGCGCGGCGGGTGCAGCGCGATAATAAAAAATCAGTTCGAAAACTGAACGCTGTCATGGCTGGATCTTTCTCGTGTTAGCTCCGACAGTTAATGGTAACCCGGACGTCATACCGGCCTCGTGTGCAGATCGCCGTCGCAACGAACAGACCTGACCACTCCAAGCGATCAACAATTCCGCCATTCGCGCATACGGCCAACGCTCTCTTACACTTGACCTTGGACTACGCCGTACGTACCGCTGGATTTTCATCCTCGCTGACGTCTCGCAAGCTGTTCTTGGAGCCGACTTCCTCAGTTTTTTCAACCTTGCTGTGGACATGCATGCTCATCGCATCATTGATCTCAAAACCCGCCTCTCCATCAACGGTGTACTCTGTACTTCCTCGCCAACGGGACTGCGAGCTCTCACACCTGCTTCGCCGTATGCAAAAATACTCGCCGACTTTCCCAGCATCACGAAGCCGCACACCAGAGAGTCACCGGTGAAGCATTCCATCACTCACCACATTGTGACCACTGGACCTCCCGTTTTTACACAACCCCGTCGACTATCTGGAGAACGCCTCGCAATCGCCCGCCGTGAGTTTGAGCACATGCTTGAACTTGGCATTGTGCGGCCTTCCTCAAGCAACTGGGCGCCGCCACTCCACATCCCACGTAACACAAAAGAAGCTATTTGCCGTCTAAAAGACGTCTTGAACGGCTACAAAAAGGGCTAATAGACTTCTTGGTCAAGACATTCCCGTAGCCGTAGACGTCTTTTCGACGTATGATAGCTGTGCTAATGCCCCGCTAGTTGACGTCTTTAAAAGACGTTTTGAAAAGACCAAGATAAGACGTTTTATAGACGTTCTTGTTTTTTCGCCGTTTTCGAAATTTTGGACTTTCGAAATATAAAATAAACTGTCAAGACGTTTATTAGCGGGCACTCGGCGACGGCGACAGTCAAAAGCGGGCCGACTCTCTGCACGAGGAGCGTGCTCTCCGAGAGGAAGCGACCCACTAGAAGGCGCTCGAGAGGACGACCCATTACCGACTACGAACGCTTCGCTACAATTACCCCGGGTACGAAAAGGGAGCCGCCTGGCGACCTAGCAGCTTGTCACTATGAGCGGGTCATGATAGGGCTTCAGGCGCTCCACGTTGACAATGTCGCGCCCTCGACGGCGCATGTCCGAAGATGGTTCGATGGGTTCGATTAGGTAGTTGACCGGGGATGTGCGTTCCACGACACGGTAGGGGCCTTCGTATTTGGGCAGTAGTTTGGAAGAGAGGCCAGTTGCAGTGGTCGGGACCGAGAGCCACACGAGCGCTCCAGGGAGGAAGGTGGACTCAGAAGTGGTGGTGTCACCGCGAATGCTCCTCTGCCGCTCTTGTTCGTGCGTTGTAAAGGTCTTCGCAAGCTCGCGACATTCTTCAGCAAGCCTGGCTGTGTCCGAAATAGGCGCACATTCAGATTGATCTGGCTTGTAGGGAAGGATGGTGTCGATTGTGTGCGACGGGTGCCTGCCGTACAATAAGAAAAATGGTGAGAAACCAGTAGTGCTCTGAGAGGCGGTATTGTAGGCGTAAGTGACGAAGGGTAGAATGGCATCCCAATTTGTGTGGTCGGCGGCGACGTACATCGAGAGCATGTCGCCGAGCGTGCGGTTAAAGCGTTCGGTGAGGCCATTCGTCTGCGGGTGGTAAGCAGTAGTTTTGCGGTGAACAACGTTGCATTCTTTGAGAATGGCTTCCACAACTTCCGACAAGAAGACACGGCCTCGATCACTGAGCAGCTCCTGAGGCGGACCGTGACGCAGCATGAATCGGTGGAGCAGGAAGGAGGCCACATCGCGCGCTGTAGCCGCAGGGAGGGCGGCAGTTTCAGCGTATCGCGTGAGGTGGTCTACAGCGACGATGACCCAGCGGTTACCAGCGGATGTCAGAGGAAGTGGCCCATACAGATCGATGCCAACGCGCCCAAACGGTCGGTCAGGGCAAGGTAGAGGGTGCAGACCTGCCGGCGACAGGTGCGTTGAAGTTTTGCGGCGCTGACAGTCGATGCAGGAACGAACGAACTTCTGCACGTAGCGGTACATCCCTCGCCAAAAGTACCGTTGGCGAATGCGGTGGTAGGTTTTCGATACGCCAGAGTGGGCACACTGCGGATCAGAGTGGAACGACTCGCATATGTCAGAACGCAGACTGCGGGGTATTACTAGTAACCACCGGCGGCCGTCGCCGTTGTAATTGCGTCGATGGAGCAGGTCGTCGCGAACGGCGAAATGGTGGGCTTGACGACGCAACGCGCGAGTAGATGGTGTGGCCGACGGATTAGTCAGTAAGTCTATCAGTGAGGCAATCCATTGGTCCTTGCGCTGTTCGGTAGCAATGGTGTGAATGTCGATGGAAGAAACGGCAAAGTGAGACACTGAGCTGTGGGCATTTTCGTCAGGCAAGGGATGAGCGCGACAGGGCGTCGGCGTCAGCATGCTGGCGTCCGTTGCGGTACAGCACGCGGATGTCGTAGTCTTGCAGGCGAAGTGCCCAACGGGCGAGACGGCCTGAGGGATCCTTCAACGACGACAACCAGCACAGTGCATGATGGTCGGTGACAACATCAAATGGGCGACCATACAAATAGGGCCGAAACTTCGCAAGGGCCCAGATGATTGCCAGGCATTCTTTCTCCGTGACGGTGTAGTTGGTCTCGGCTTTAGTAAGCGTACGGCTTGCATATGCCACGACATATTCTGGGATCCCAGGTTTGCGCTGTGCAAGGACAGCGCCGAGGCCAACACCGCTGGCATCCGTGTGTACCTCTGTAGGGGCCGTTGGGTCGTAGTGGCGTAGTATGGGAGGAGACGTCAACAAACGACGGAGCTTTGCGAAAGCGTCGTCGCATTGTGACGACCACGAATTGAGGGGCCCGTTGCTGCCAAGGAGCTTTGTCAGCGGCGATATGATAGTCGCGAAGTTTCGGATAAAGCGCCGAAAGTAGGAGCATAATCCTACGAAACTGCGCAGTTCCTTGACGGACGTAGGCTTGGGGAACTCTGTCACGGCCCGAAGCTTGGCTGGATCAGGGAGAATTCCGTCCTTGGACACGACGTATCCTAGTATCGTCAGCTGCCGTGCTGCAAATCGGCACTTCTTTAGATTCAGTTGTAGCCCGGCCTCGCTCAAACGCGTCAAAACATGCCGCAGGCGTTGAAGATGCGTGGAGAAGTCCGGGGCGAAAACGACGACGTCGTCGAGATAGCACAGGCACGTGTGCCATTTCAAGTTGCGCAGAACGGTATCCATCATGCGCTCAAAGGTCGCGGGCGCATTGCACAGCCCAAACGGCATGACGTTAAACTCGTACAAGCCGTCGGGTGTGACAAACGCTGTCTTCGGTCGAGCGTCATCAGCCATGGGGACTTGCCAGTACCCTGAGCGCAAATCGAGCGATGAAAAAAATTCTGCTCCTTGCAGGCTGTCAATGGCGTCGTCTATTCGAGGTAGGGGATAAACGTCCTTACGGGTAATCTTATTGAGTCGTCGGTAGTCCACACAAAACCGCACAGAGCCGTCCTTCTTCGCAACGAGAACGACAGGAGAAGCCCACGGGCTGTTGGAGGGTCGAATAACATCGCGGCGAAGCATGTCTTCGACTTGCTCGTTAATTACACGACGCTCTGCTGGCGATACGCGATATGGACGTTGCCGCAGTGGTGGTTGGGTGCCAGTGTCGATGTGATGCGTGACAGCAGACGTGCGGCCAAGAGAAGTTTGCGCGACATCGAACGAAGAACGAAATTCTTCCAACAGGCATAGAAGCTGGGAACGCTCGACCGATGTAAGGTTGTCAGCAATCGAGGAACCAAATACATCATCGGGTGACGAATCAGATGTGGAAACAGCACTGAGCGAACGGGAGCTGGCGCAGTGCGTGTCACCCGGTGCGTCCATAACTTGTGCGTCTTCGAGGGCTTCCGCTCTGCCGAGACATTCCCCTCGCACCAATGTAACAATGTACGGGGATGGGTTCGTAACAAAAATATCGGTGTCGCCCTGAGTGACTTGCACGGTCGCAAATGGCACCAGCAAGCCTTTCCTGTTGAGAACGCGGTCAGATGGAGAAAGGAGTGCAACGGTGTCAGCGAGACCGGTGCAATAGACTGACACAGCCGTTGACGAGTTTGCAGGAAGTGTGGTGTCGTCTTTGACGAGTACCTTGGTCGCAGCCGGTAGACTGTCCGCCGGCGTCAAATCTGGGAATGGTGAGAGCTCTATTTCGGCTGGTGCGCACCGAATTACGGCGTCGTGACGTGCGAGAAAATCCCATCCCAGGATGACGTCGTGGGAGCATGAACAAATTATGATGAATTCGACGGCGTACAGAGCGTCCTGAATCATGACACGGGCGGTGCACACCGCTGTCGGGTGAATACTTTGGGCGCTGGCTGTACGGAGGGAGAGCCCGGAAAGTGGCGTCGTCACTTTTCGTAGTAGTCGGCTAAATTTAGCGTCCATAACGGATACAGCAGCTCCAGTGTCTACAAGGGCCGATGTGCGCACACCATCTACAAACACGTCTACTACGTTTGATGGGCTTTGCTGAGGGCTTTGGCAGTTCGATAGCGTCGCAGCCCTTGCCTCTTGGACTGCGACGACTAGTTTTCCTGTTCTCGTGCGACCGGACGAGGCCGCATCGGCGACAGTGATCGGCGTCGTGGGGACGGTGAACGGCGGGTAGATGAAGCTGGGCGTGACGTCGGCGACATAGGCGGCGGCGGGTCGTAATACGGGCGGCTGGACTGGTTGGTGACGGTTGATCCGACTCGAGGCGGCTGCACGCGGTTGCAATAGCGGGCTACATGACCGGCCCAACCGCACGCAAAGCAGATGGGGCGGTTGTCGGCAGTGCGCCATCGGCTTGCCGGGCTAGGTCCCATCCATGTCGCAGGACGCGAGGGACGGGGCGGCGGCTGATATGCCTGCATGGTGGTCTGCAGTCGAGGCGTAGGAATGACGTCGGCGTACGCAGCCGGCACACTCGCTTCGAAGGCCTGAGGCCTGGCGACGGCTCCGGCGTAAGTTAGCGGGGGCACCACAGGGAGCGCTGGGGGCGGCCTGGCTACAACTTGTGCGTAACTGAGAGGCGCAGGCGCTGGAGGGGGCTGGTGGTATTCCGGCATGACCTCCGCGATTTCCTGCTCGATTGCCCGGCGTAGGGGAGGCAGCAGTGTGGTGGACGGCTGCTCAACATGCTGCGGGTGAGCGAAGGCCAGTAGAGAAAACTGGCGGGCAATTTCCTCGCGCACGAAGGACTTGATCTCGGCGAGTAAGACGGAGTGGTCCGACGTGGCCGACAAGCCAGCGAGATCGGCGTCGCGTGATGGAGGTCGACGCGTCATCAGCCGCTGCCGGCGCAGCTCCTCGTAGCTTTGGCACAATGTGATGACTTCTGCCACAGTGCGAGGGTTTTTGGCGAGCAGCATGGTGAAGGCATCGTCGTCGATGCCTTTCATAACGTTCCGGATCTTGTCGGACTCGGACATTGTCGCATTGGCTTTCTTGCACAAGTCGAGCACATCTTCAATGTAGCTCGTGAAAGACTCGCCGGCCTGCTGGGCTCGTTCACGTAAACGCTGTTCGGCTTGCAGCTTGCGAACGGCAGGGCGGCCGAACACGTCGATGATGGCGGTCTTGAAAGCCGACCACGTAGCGAAATCGGATGCGTGGTTGTTGTACCATAGGCCGGCAACACCCGCGAGGTAGAAAACGAGGTTGCTCAGTTTGCCTGCCTCGTCCCATTTATTGGGGACGCTCACACGCTCGTAGATCGCGAGCCAGTCCTCGACGTCGGTGCCATCCGCGCCGGTGAAGACAGGAGGGTCGCGGATGCGGGGGACACCTGGACATGGCGTCGGTGCAAGAGGAGGTGTTTGCTGGGCGGCGTCTTGAGTCATGGTAGCAGGCACGGTACGGGATCGAAGCTCCAAGGGCATCGAATGCGGACCGTAGTTGTTGAAAGGGCACAGCACTCTCCACCAAATTGTCAAGACGTTTATTAGCGGGCACTCGGCGACGGCGACAGTCAAAAGCGGGCCGACTCTCTGCACGAGGAGCGTGCTCTCCGAGAGGAAGCGACCCACTAGAAGGCGCTCGAGAGGACGACCCATTACCGACTACGAACGCTTCGCTACAAAACTAATAGAACTGTCTTTGCAGCATGTTTGGTCGGCAGCCTGACGGCTACCATAGGAAGATAGAGATTGAAGGGACCGAAAGAGCTCCCGCAAGAGCACTTTCCTGTTTTTCTCCCACTTCCTATGTCAGTCGTCGAGCAAGTGACCAAACAATCAAGCAAGATCACTAACATACGTACATACCTGTTCACCCACGCATGTCCTCACTGTTGCATATATAAGTTTTCGACGCTGAGTTTACTCGCGTTTATTGCGGACCGAATCAAGTTGTTGCGGTCGCTCATATATGCCGCGTGAATTATTGGCTACTTCAGCACACCATACATATCCAATTTTCATATAAAAGACATCGGTTTATAATAAATTTGAACACGTACGCAAGGGGTCAACACGTATACTGTATTACATAAATGACGTTTAGCGGATGGCGCGCAAATAAATAATCGCGCTTCTCAGCAACAATAAACTATCCTATGATGCTGTCAAATTGGCTTTATTAATGAATAAAGCACAACCAAATGTGGCACAAAACACGTCGGAAGGTGACCGCACAAGGTGAAGCTGAGTGGCACGGCAGCAACGTAAATAAAATTCTGCATGAATGCACTCTAAGTCTCGTCAAAGAAACTGCACTGGCTTCCGCATTAGCTGGCGTGGTCTCAGGCCCAATATCTTGCACAAACAGCAGTGAAGAAAAGCTGCATACAGAGAAAGCAAGTAAGCCACGCAGGATTTACAACAAGGCCCCGCCACGGTGGTCTAGTGGTTATGGCGCTCGGCTGCTGACCCGAAGGTCGCGGGATCGAATCCCGGCCGCGGCGGCTGCATTTTCGATGGAGGCGAAAATGTCTGAGCCCCGTGTGCCTAGATTTAGGTGCACGTTAAAGAACCCCAGGCGGTCAAAATTTCCGGAGCCCTCCACTACGGCATCTCTCATAATCATATCGTGGTTTTGGGACGTTAAACCCCAGATATTATTATTATAAGGATTTACAACAAATAACAGATCATCAAGTTACTCTAAAGAAACATTTCCAATTACAGATATGACAAAATTCTGTCATGTATTAAGAAACGACAATCAATCATAACCGCACCTACAGGCGAGGCGCCTACGGTAGAAGCTTTGCACTTTGTCAACGACAGGCCGGCGTAGTTGTAAGCATGCTTGCTTAAACTATGTCCGCCTGTCACTAGCGTGCGTGCGTGGAGCCACGAGCTGTAACGCGCAAAACATAATTACTCAAAATAGGGTGAGTCAGTCTGGCTTACGATTCGCACCGGCGCGTATACTATAGTTTCGCGTTCGACCACGCGGTTCAACCTGGCAAAGAACTGTTCACATTTTAATCACAATTCTAAAACCTTTCAGTAAAAACGACGAAAAGTCAGGTGCACTTACCGAAAAAAGCACTCTATCCGAACGTGCACAAGTTCTTAGCTGTTTGTCTGGCTGCAACGAAGGTGGTGAGCAGAACAATCGCTTCTTGAAACGAACGTACCGACGAACGTACCGTCGCAAACACACAGTAAAGCTTGTTTCACCAAACACTGATGGAAAATATGCGACAGACAGTATGATCACCGTTAGTTGATGCCAAACAGACCGTAATCCGTTCATCCGCTCACAAACAAAAGCTGACAACGCTACACAAAACGCAAACGACCGCCGGCCGTCGCCTAGCTCTGCTGCCGATTCGCCGCGAGATCGGGCTACAGGTGGCAGCACCGTCGCCGCACTAGTGTGATGCTAGTGTGGATAGGTGGTTGTCGGCGCGTATACAAACTTGCACAACAGCGCTTCGTTGTGAGCGATGTGACCCGATTTCCGGCAATCAAAATGCGTTGACTGCAGCGTTGTGGTAAAATGTGCGCTCTTCATTCCCGAAATGATGCACGAAGCGCGCCGAACGTTACAATTACTTGTGAGAGAAGCGCATTCTGCCAACGAACGGATTGCTCGCCTTCGGCGACAGTCGGCGTTTTCGCAATGGGCGACGTTTTATTGTTGTTTTATTTCTACATGTTTAGCTTGTGTTCCACCTACCACGCACTGCTGTATCGCGCGATTGAATTACCTATTTACTTCTTGTTCATTTGGATGCTCCTCAAGAAAAATAAAGCCCGTATTCCTGCACGATGAGTTGAATTAGCACTTTGTGCACTGCGTGCTCAAAAATTCATTCGCATTTCTTATTCAGTTCTCCATGAAATGTAGGACAGTTTATAGGTTTACTGAGGAAAGCTACGTAGCTGACAGCGCTTTAGCGCTATGGAGACGTTTAACACGCACACGCTTGCTTTTATTCCAGTAACAATACACAAAGGTAACTGTACAGCACGGAAATTTATTCGATTGATTACTTGCACGACAGTAATGGAGCAAAGGTCCGGTTATTTCACGGGACCAAAGTACGCTTTTTCATAAGAATAATGTCCGCTGCCTTCTGTCAATCTAAACAACGCAACACAAACGCTCAAGATAATGTAAAGAAAAAAAGATGTGGCTTCGCGTGAAATTACTACGACATAAACGTAAACTACGCCGTTTGGATTATTTTGACCATCAGCGCTCTTTAACGCGCACCTTAATCTAAGTACACGGGTGTTTTTCTATAAATTTCGCCACAAGTTAAAATTGCGCAAGGCAACTAATTTTTGCGATTCGCGCGTCATTTCATTTTCTGTTCTTTTTAGGGGACAATTTAAGTACCGAAGTGTCAGACGTCACTTAACAGAAATATTTTCTCTCTAGTCAGACCAGCACCGTACACAACTAAAGCTCGTCGCGTAACGTATAAACAACACCTAACAACAACGCTCAAGTACATGCGAGCCTTTTTTTACGACCGCGCCGCTAAAAGGCTATATTCACGTGAGATTTAATACTTCTCATCTTTATGGCGACGCCAAGTGCACTTTGCAATGCGCTTGAACCACAGAGCGGCACCTACACTGATATGACTCTCGTGAACGGAGGGTACGACGACCACACACAGCACTCTCTACAAGTGCACTCTCTGATCTTATTACAGTACATATACAGCCGATCAAGGCCAAATGTTTCTTTATATCGTGTTAGGCATACGTACGAGTGGTTAAAGTTGCACTAACGCAACGGAACAAACCGCCTTTTGAGGATCTGCATGACGTACGCGCACATGCAAACAGAACGGGGCTAGCAGACGACGCACGGAGCAATCCACAGCACGACCGCCTCTATAAACTTACGACCTGCTCATTCCCGCCGCTCCCCGTGTCGCCAGATTTGCTTTTGCTTGTTTGCTTTTTTTTAGTTCTCCAAAGTGCCGCAGCTCGCCTTGGCGCCACAACTTACCCCCATCGCTGCAGCCGCCAAGCCGCTGTTCTGCTTGGTGCGTGCGCGCGTCCGCTTGACGTTGTGGCACTCGAAGGCTATCGCTGTCACATCTATCTTTAATAGAAAAAAAAGTAGAGCTGGGCAAGCAACGTAGTGCACAGGACCTATAACCAACGTGTAGCGAGAGCGACGGAGTGGATATCGAGGGATGGCTAGCGCAGCCGAGGTAACAGCCGAGTTAGGTGGCTTGATGAAATTGAAATTGATAATTGAGGGATAAAACGGATTGGCGCGTGCAAGACGGGGCAAGAGATCATTGCGAGAGGTCTTTACGCTGCAGTGGACCCAGAATAGTCGGGTCATGATAATGACATCGGATATTTCACCCCTGATTGAGATATTTGAAAGTTGTTGGATATCTGGGAGATTTGTCTGGTCCCAAAAGCAGTGTTTACTGGATCCTCGGGCAGTACTTTGCTTGAGCAGGGCTGAATTTTAGTTCTGCCAGTAGTTATTGCAGATGGAATGCTGATGGACTGTAGGAAAAAGCGTGGGGTGCTATGTAGAATGTGCATATATATGTATATTCCTTTATGTCCTTGGATGTACTGCTCACTTTTTTTTACTAGAGGTATGTTGATTGCACTGTTAATGTTTTTGTGCACTAAGAAACCTGCATTTTGCAGATATCAACATTTTCGTTGCAGATTAGATTTTCCTGTATTGCTATCTGATGCTTCAAAAGCAATGTTTGGACTAGATTATTATTTACTACTGGTGCTGCAGTGTACCATTGATTCTGGGAATAAGACATTCGTTTGAACCATAAGCTTACTTATCTGTTTCTTGCCATTGTAAAGTGTGAATACAGCCACTTACAAATGTTTTTGAGCGTTAAACTTGTAGGAAAATTCCAATTTTAGCACTGAGGCAAGCAATTATGCACATAAATTATAGCGGTCGGGACTTCTCTGCTAAGCATTTTACTGTAAGGGTGAAGGCATCAATAGAAATGAAATTTCGTTCTTCAATCTCACGCCACAGAGGCTTTTGATGTGGGTCGGTACATCATGCATCACACGCATGATGTGCATTGGCGTGCGCAGGGCTCCCTGAGGGAGGGGGGGGGGGGGGGGGGGCGGGAGGTGGCGAAGGCTCATCGCGGTGCCCCCCCTCTCTGTTAAATCAATGTATTGGGCAATTTTGCGTCCCTTCTTCTTAGGTGACTAGGGGGGGGGGGGGCTCCCTGCCCTCCCTCTGCGCACGCCTATGATGACGTGAAGGAAACAATTGGCAGCTGAAGCCTCAGGCAGCATCAGGAATAGTACATTATTGGTGGGAAATACCATGTGGGTTAATGCTAAAAGTTCGTGGAATATAACTAGAGACAGTGCAAAGTGATTTAGCCAGTTAAAAAGCATGCTTTAGATTATAAATGAAACTTGCGTTTCTATACATCGTTATTCCTATGATGGAAATAGAGCGCGCAAGAGCTGTTGTCTCGTAACGCTTGGTATGTGAATGCTCCAGCAGTAAAAGCGTGGTCGCATCGCCGGTGTGAGACGCGGCAATGCCAGCGACGCTCGAACAGAGGCCATAACTGCAATAAACTGTGTTTGATAATATTTGTATGTGCGAGAAATTACTGTAACAACGTTATGATAATCCGCCGGTTTTGTCGCACGCTTCCATCGTTAGACGTTCGCTAGACCCAAAGCACGCTGACGATAGCACAACTGCGCCCTTCTGTCATCATCCGTGCACAGTATGACAACGGTATACTTGAAGGGCGACGGGCAGGTCATGAAACTTACACGGGTCATCGCATGCGTCGTTCGTACCGTATGTCGTCTTCATTTGCGTCGTAGAAACTTCGGTTTCAACTTGTTACAAGATCGCACCGTCTCGCCCACGAACGAATTATTTTTGCGGCTGCTAGACAGCGGCTAGGTAAGGCGCCGCTGCACAAAAAAAAAAAAAATTGAGGAAATAAGGCTTACGTACTCCGGGTTATGTGTCGCATATTGCTTTCGTTTGCCTGCACTTAGATGGGTACGCAAAAGCGCTCGCACAAAGATTGAGATCCGGTAACGAACTTCCCGGAGCCAATCACCACGGTGCGTCTCACAGGCAGAAGTTGCTTCGAGACGTTAATCAGTGTATTGCTCGTTCCACGCGTATACATATATAGACTAGAAAAACAATGAGAGGACCGCGCTCACACGAGTGCACCACAACGGTCGTGCGTCGTCTGCTATGGATGGATGGATGGATGCTATGAGCGTCCCCTTTATAACGGGGCGGTGACATGTCTGCCACCAGGCTCGAAGGCGAAAAAACAAGAGAAAGAAGAAAAAGCTTCCTTGTTTCATGTTGTCCTAATGCCTTGTCTACATTGATTAAATCTAGTTATTATACCAAAAAATTATAATTTCGTCCATCTCTCTGCCTCTTAAGGCAGAATGCCTTATTTTCCCCATTATTTATTTTTGCACTTTATCTCTACTTTTCTGCCACCAATACTCTAACCGTCTCTTACTTATTTCTATCGCGGACGTGTTCATCTTTCCATTGTTGTCCCTAAAACCCAAGGCTTCATGTAGACTCGTGCCCACACGTATACCGGGTGAATATCGCCACATTCAATCATACATGTTCCATCGTTTTCCTTAGTTCCCCCGCAGCATCATGTCCAGGATTCGGACATCGACAACTAGCGCCATCTGTTGCGTTTGGCTGCTAAGTGGCAGCGTCACTCAATGGGAACCGACCTTTAAAATTTATTGTAGTGTACGCTTCAATATACGCTTAATCACTTCGTCCATATATCTGGGAGTCATTATGCCACAGTTCGAGAAATTTTGCTTTATTCCCATTACTTCCTGGGTTCGAGAGCCACTTTTATGTGCTATGTGAAACTCCATAGGAAATAATTTAAAAATTTATATAAAACAATGCGCCCTCACCTGCCTAAATCACTGAAGTGACCCAATCTCGATGATTCAATATTCGTATCTGTGAAGTTTGGCGGATGTCGGCGAAGTTTCTGAGGTTCGACGGGAACTTTTGTCGAAGGTGCATTGCAGCGAAACCACCTTATAGGGTGCATACGCTTCATAGTGTTTACGGTTGTCCTAAACCTTGAAAATGTCAGTGTTTTTATATAAGCTTGGTTTTTCTTGAAGCTGCTAAAGATTGGAGGTATGAATACTGTGGAGTCTTAAGTTTGATAATTAGCAATGAGAAGTCTAGGTTAATTAAGCCACATGTCAAAAATGAGAATAGCTCCTCGTAATTCAAAGTAAGTAAGAATTGACAAGATATATGATACGGATACGATTTTGCTCCACTGGGTGTAAGTAATCAAGGGTACTAATGAATTTAACAATTTACTTAAACTTATTGGTGAACGGTTAGTATAGAAGACATGTATATTATTATATTAGATACAGCATTGCATGCACGCCATTAATATTAGATGCCTGTCGCATGCAGTAACAAGCAGTAGATACTGTTATAGCTAATTAGTAATCAGAGTATAAGAGATATGGTAATTGTACGCTGCCATTATTAATACTTACACTTTGAGGTAAATAGAAAAGGGGTGAATAAGAATCAACTACTCGGAGGATTGCGTTGTAATGTATCACATGGAAGTGGAGATGACGAGGATCAAAGATATAAGAATCTTAGGTTGCTAATTGTGATTAGGGTATTTTAGCTTAATTACTGGAAAATTAACAGAGTTGACAATGACCCCCAAGAATTCACACTGACTGAGATTTACTCAGCAACATTATGCACATTTGCACCCGACCATATAAGTAATCACTTGTAATGATTCACCAATTTTAAGTTAATAAAAATCTTTCAGTATAGAAGGATATGCAGTTACATGATATATATAGGGTATTCCATGTATGAAATTACCATCCAAGATAGATAGTAACATGCAATTATCTTTTATTAGTTATCGATAATTAGTAATCAGGGATCATTTGGGGAAATCTATTAACCTACCATTAAAGGTATCAAATAAAAGATATGCCAGAGAGAACGATTATACTTTTTGGTGATCGTTGTAGGCAGTTGCCAAGTGCGGGTATATGGTCATAAATTATTAGACGATAACATTGTAATGCATCAAATGAAAGCATATAGGAAGAGGCTGAATAGATTTAGAATGTTTTGCTAATGGCATTTAGGGGCTCTGCAGCGTATTAATATTAATATTTTTTTACAGCAAGGTCAGGCCCACGCTTTGTACTACTCGCGATGTAGACAAACACAATCATCATTATGCCGGCGCACTCAGCATAGTTTGTGCCTAGTTAAGCCATGTTAATCATAGCCAATTGTAATTAATTTAGTTGAGCACGGCGAAAACTAATTAGCCAATCATAATACAGCCAGAAGACTAATTATCCCTAATTAAGCCGAGTTGAGATTCTAGTGTGCGTAGTCATGCCGAGCTCGGCAAGAATGCCGAGCGATACCGACATAACCATTATAAATGACCTAATTAGTGTTAATTATGTTAATTAGCTCATTAGGTCTAGACTGACTTGTCGTGAAAGCTCGTCGAGATGAAGCCTCGAGTATGTAGATTATACTAATTAAGCTCATTAGCATATTAGCTAATTAAGATATAGTAAATGCTAGCTTGACGAGGGATGCAAGTTAACTAGACCGAGTTCCAATGTGCACATTAGACATATTACGCTATTTATTCCAATTAATCTGATTAAGCTAATTAACCTATTGGTGTTGTGACTGCCGAGCGATACCCAATCGAACCCGATGAACACCTAGTCTATACTCGTGATTACCAATGTACCCCGTGAACGCTTCGTGCATCGTGTGTGAATGCACGTGCGTCTAGTCAAGCCAGGACCAGCCAAGTGCCGACCAGCTCTGCTCTAGCCCAGTTTGCGCGACTCAGTGCAAGCTGCGCAAAATTTAAAATTACGTCAGCTAAGCAGAATTCAAGTAAGAACATCTTACTATGTTCATCTACATTCGCACCTTGGTACACAGCGCATTACTAATGAATGGTGACAATGAATTCACATATGTTCAAA
>NC_051180.1:32134000-32206500 GCF_013339695.2 Rhipicephalus sanguineus
AATAATTCTTTGCCTGTTTAGTCGCATGAAAGCTGCAAAAAAAAAGTAATTGCTTTCACCGTACTTGGCTTTACCATTGGCGACAGTTGCTCGAATCAGGGGTCTATTACTAACACGAGAGTGCTTTATGCCGAGATCCACCAAAAATTAAAGCACATCATTTCTTTCAGATATGTGATGTCCGTAAAGGGGCACGTTGGTAGCTCAAAGAAATTTCGAACAAAAAAGAGTTTACTGTGTTACCTCACCTGGGAGTTTAATTCATGCATTCTGCGTGGTAGCCAAATATTCTACAACAGAGCTATGCCAGCACTTGAAACTGCTTTGGAAAAAGCCTTGTAGAGTGTTTGTCGGACGAGGAGCCACGTTAAGGGAGGACACTGGTCTTAGAGATGAAAAATCATGGAAAAAATCAGTTTTCTGAATATAGTATTTTTGTAACATACAGGCATTACCGCAAGTGCTGACCAAGTTTCCTACATCTTGGATTGATATTTCAGCCCTAACAGCAATTTATATCAGCAAGACAAGCTATATTTTGATTGAGAAAAAGCACAAAAAATGGGCTCTTTTATTGACATGCTGCTCTGAATGACGTATGCTGCAGCAGTAGGCATGCAGGTTATGTCGCTGGTGGCGATTAATCATCTAACAAAAATATTTCAATATCTTCTTTACACTTGGTTCAAAATGAGCTTTATCTGTTTTCTTGCATTTTCTTAAAACAAGCTTTTACTCACCCCACTTGTTTGGTTCGACAATTGCTCAAGCTCTAGAATAGCTACAGCTGTAACATTTTTTGTTGTATGAAGCTAAATGCATAAAGCTTGAAATGCTGCAAGCAGATTCCTTCTTCTCTTCTTCTATAATTTTTGAAACTGCCTTTGTTTTTGATCGTTAGTAGCTGTACTGTAAATGCTGAATTTCAGTGGGCTGCTACATTGCTAATTGTTGTTGGATTTGAAAACTGCTTGCAGCAGTTCAATTCTCATTCATTCTGCTTTCCACTCATGCATTTAAACATAACTTTCTGCACAGTTTATTATTATCTATTGTCTCACCAAATAATAGCAATTAACATTTAATTATCTCAATCATTATTTGAGCCAAAGAAAAAATTACTGCACTTTTAAAATCAGCAAAAAAAACTACATATATATATCTGTGCTTTTTAATTAAATCTAATCAGAAAATGAACAAGATAGCCCCAGGTACCATGTCCCCCCCCCTTAACAGATGTAATATTGCTTGGCAGAAGCGCAGAATCTCTCCAAGCGTCACACCATGTGAATTGTGCAACGAGTGGGTAGTTTAAAGCTTCCTACCCATTACAAAGGGGCTCAGCCATAATTCGTAATCATAATCAGCCACAGCATGAACAAAGTGTCAGCTACATGTGTGCTCGTATTGCCTTACAGACGCATAATGGGTACTTTGCTACTTCACAAAATAGTGAGTTATGGCATAGTGGGTACCAACTGCACTTGCAGTAGCTGCTGTCTGAGAGTTTACAATGGCCATGGTCACATGCACAGATGTTCCTTCCGTCACGACACGGTCGAGATGTCTAGCCAAGAAACGAAGCATAGCAAGCAAATGAAGTGGTGGGAATGGGTCTTGATAACGCTATTGTGTTCTGCTCTTAAAGGCTAAGCTTAAGCGTCCTCCAAGTCTCAACACGATAGCGTCGTATGCCAGGGTTCACCAATAATTGAAGCAAGTTATTTCCGCCACGGATGTGAGGTCAATAAAAGGGCACATGGGTAGCTGAGAAAAAAAATTCTTGAAAAGACCTCTACTGCTGGACCTGGAAAACAGAACTCGGACTGCACAGTTTTCGATCCAAGGAATGAGACATGCCGATCACTGTGCCGCAAATGCATGCAGAATCTTGTGTGCGAGCACATAATATATGCTTCCCAGTGATGGTGCCGCTGTCTAGGAGCAGTGAAGCAAACTACAGCACTAAAGTGCCGGGGAGGTGTGTCGGCACGGCATGGCACAGTCATTACTGCGTCAGGACCAGCAAAGCATGCGCCAGCGGAAAGCGCAACGCTTTCACGCATTCTAAGCGCACAATACGAATTACGCCTCTCGTATTCATGAATATGGGTGTGATGTAGCTTACTGGGTTGCCAAGGTCACTACCGTAAAATCCAGAGCAAGCGCCCTTCGTACGGTGAAAGATAATTGGGCAAGACTCGGGAGGGGGTGCCCTTGCTCGGTTATGAATAAAAATTCAAGATGGCGGCAGAAGAGCCGCACGTGCTTACAATGAAATGCGTTTTTGAATAGGCATGCATTCACTCTCATTGTTAGCCCTCGTCAAGCAAATAAAAACACTGAATGAAGCAGTGAAAAGGGCAGGAGGGCAGGGCGGGGGCGCTTGCCCGATCATTGGCGGATATTTCAGATCTCCAGAAAAGGGGGGGGGGTCTTGCTGTGGATTTTACGGTACGTAGTCGGATCAAAATGCTAAGTGGAGATGTGGCAGTGGTTGTGCACATGGGTGCATCCATGTAAAAGGTGGCCGTGCTGACTCATTAGCAAATACAGACTGCTTGAACTGTAATTCTGAATGTCCAACACAGCCGCAACACCTTCTGTAGAGGCAGGTTTCACTTTCTTGCTATGAACAATTCCTTTGAAAGAGAAATCAACAATATATATTTTTATTGATGAATATGCTACAGCATAATTTTCCTGTGCTTTCATTTTCATTCGTGCCTAGATGCAGACCCTACGGTCAGGCCTACATCGTAACAGTCATCAAGCAACCTCTGCCTTGGCCACATCCTTTGTGGATGACCTTCACTGACCAAACATTTGTTGAATTTCCTACTGAACTTGCCTGAAATGTGTTGTCACTGTGATATGTATATAGAAATTGTCTACATTGGTGCCAACATGCAATATATGACTAGAATCTGGTTTTATTGAGTCAATAGCGCTGGCTATAATGAACTTTTTGCTAGCCATGAGTGATGCTGCCCTTTTTTTTTTAGAATGGAGTCTCTTAAAAGAAATCCTTGTTTTCAGTGACAAATGTCAGTGCTGTTTCTGTAGATCTGCCTTCTTGAAGTAAATAAAGAATTCATATTTTGTGTTGAACAGCTCATTTTTGTTCTATTTTGTATCTGCTGCGCTGATCTGCAGCAGGCTAAACTCTGTTTGAGCTTGCGGGATTCATTCCTGGATGCGGTGACTGTATGCCATTGGGAGCAGGATTCAAAAGCACTTTGCTGATGTAGCTCGGTGAGTGCAACTCTGCTGTGGAAAACAAGGTTGTGGGTTTGATTCCCAGCCACTTTGGCAGCATTTCAGTGGGGACAAAATGCAAGAACACTTTGTGGGGACAAAGTGCGAGAACATGTGTATTAGTTTAGGCACTGGTCAAGGAAACCCCATGCGAGCATTACTAATCTTGTAAGCCCTCCAAGCCCAACAAATTAGTAAAAGGAATTGAAGCATCTAGAGAAGTACTAGTCTCAGAGGTTTGATATTTACTGGGAGCCACCTCACACTCTACACTTATGTTTGGGACATTACACTTCATTCCTTATTTGTTTTGCTCTGTACGCTGCGTCGGAAAGCTTTTGCATATGTTTTGCCTTCATGAAAACTTTGAGCACAACAGTAGAATCTGGTATAGATGCTTATTTAATAAATATGGACTTACATTTTCTAATACCCTGACTTCAAATTTTTAACATCAATCAAATTACCTTTGCTATTTCAGGCACACAAGAATTGACTATTCGAATTGCCAGCTTTGTTCACTTCTGCTCTGTTGGGAATAACAATACTTACTGGAGTCTCAAGGGAAACTGGAAATGAATGGTAGTGAGAACTGCTCCAGATGATTTCGTTGTAGAGTGCTGTGGTTTGTTATGTGGGGTTAACGATTCCTGATTGAATCCACAGAGCGCGTGACTTCTGTTCAATGTAATTTATGGTCACTCAATAATAATTCCTCAATTCTAAGGCTGCCTGCAAAGTTTTTCGAGGCATACCTTTGCCTACTGTCATCTTGCTTCCCTTCTCCAAACCAATGTACATTTCTGTGGTATCGCTTAGCATAACCCATAAATAAGCACTTCATTTACATCTGGCCCCGCCACAGTGGTCTAGTGGTTATGGCGCTAGACTGCTGACCCGAAGGTCGCGGGATTGAATCCCGGCCGTGGCGGCCGCATTTTCGATGGAGGCGAAAATGCTTGAGGCTTGTGTACTTAGATTTAGGTGCACATTAAAGAACCCCAGGTGGACGAAATTTCCGGAGGCTTCCACTGCGGCGTCTCTCAGTAATCATACCTTGGTTTGATTAGACCCCAGATATTATTATATTACATCTGGTGACATGATGTGCCTCTTTGTTATTGTTTAGCCGTAACATACCTGAGTATTGGCGCTAGTTCTTTTGATTTTTCCTCTTGCAAGCTCTTCATTTCACAGATCTGTCTTGAAAGCCATCATGGGCATGTATCAAGTGGTGAAAAATAAACAGCCAAAAAAAAAAGCCCCTCTGAACTGGACACAGGTGTAAAGAAGAAAACACACAGATTTCTTTTGCAACATTTTATTCCTCTGACCATGCGGCGTCTTGTATACCACATAGGCATCAGTGCAAACCAAGCGTATCAGTGCCCAATGCAACAAAGGCAGGCAGTATTGCCAAACTGCAAAATTTAAGTCATTCATGCCATCTCCCCAGAGTTGGGTTCTTTTGTTAGTGTGATAGACGCCATGCTTTCACACAGTTAATCAAATCTTGCTTTGACTTCTGTTCTGGTGATATCTGCCAAGTTGTTACTGCTTTGGCACAATTCTGCAAGTATTAAAAAAGGGATGCTCTTGCAGTGTGTTGCAAGACAGCTGCCAGTGAGGTTTTTATTGCGATAATGCTCTCTCTGAACCAGTGGCGTAAATTAAGGGGAGGGGGGAAGGGGGGATCAGGGGTGTTCTTACTCCCCTTGTGTTCAGGCTGGGGGGAGACGCCCCTTGGAAGCGTCCTCCCTTGAGATTAATCTTTTAAGCGTCACATTTGAATTTCTTGACAGTGAAGGATACACCAGATGGTCCAGATTTCCGAAGCCCTCCACTACGGCGTGCCTCATAATCATGTCATGGTTTTGGCATGTAAAACCCCAGATATTATTGTTATTATTGAAAGTTAAGGATAGCGCACTCTCCTTAAAATCAACTCTGAAGTCTGAAGCCATTCATTGTAGAGTACGAGCTTATTGAAGTGCTGCAGGTTACTTCTGACGTGCCGCAAATGTTTATTATGCTGGGCTTTCAAATGCAACGTAAGCAAAGAATTCCTGATCATCTACCGTTATTTATGTTGGCGATTTGTTGTATTCCATTCACAATGAAGTGCAAATGCAATCGCTCGACTGTGATTGTGTTACTTTAAAGATATCACAAGTGGACATAAAAGTGCTTTGCAAGTAATTTTCCAGGGGTGAATCGGGGAAGGCTATTTCCAACAGGTGTGGACGATGGAGTAATGGAGCTGAAGTTACTGTACCTGCATGCGCTATCACAAAGAAGTGCTGGCATTTTTATTTCATGGTTTAACACGAATGACATAGCTGGACATATGCTAGAGCCTACCTGCGAGTTAGGCTTAGAAACAAACTTCGCCATGCAACGTAGGCTTGTACTATTGGCTGCTCATGCTCGTTTCTTTATTAAAATTTAATTTGAAAGCACGATGTTAATTTTTTCATAATTAAAAATAGAGCATATTTATAAAAACAAAATGGCCGCCATTGTGATGTCTGTGGTTTTTCTGGATTTACGCTGCTACTCTCAACTGATCATTTAGACAATGGCTGGTCTGCCTGACATTCTTATTTCTTTTACCGTGCATTGGTGTGCTTAATTACCCCTGATGTCACTGGGATATACAAATCTTGATATGATTCACAATAAAATGTTAGAAGCAGCGCGCGCGCGCGCGCGTGTGCGTGCGTGGAATCTTAATTTTCTTTTTTTTATGTATGTGTCCAGTTAGACCTAGCCTAACCGCCGCATCGCATGCTCTCTGGACAGCCCAAAGTTGGGAGCGGCCCGCGGTGTCACCCTAAGGGGTGGCACTTCTCCGGATCTTTAAATAAAGTTCTTCGTACCGTACCGTATGTATGTGTCCATTTCAAATTTATAGCGTTTTTAATGAATTGCCTACACGCTCACACTGCCACATTGACGGACTTCATGCAAGTTTTGTATGTTTCACAATGTTTAGGCAAAATATATTCTATGTTTGATTTAATATTCGGAGGTTGTTTCAGAACATGTCTACACGTGTTCTACACTGAAATTTGGTGCCGCCAACATTGTTGCTTTGATAGACTTTGGCATAATAGTTGACGAGAAAATGCACAAATATTTTTTTTTTTCCGCGTTATGATAGCGCTGAAGTAATCGGTCTGGCGTGCCTATTCTGCTTATCAGCGTTTTTTGATAGAAAAGCATCGAGTATATAACAGTTGAGATGAGCGTATAGAACGTGCTTATTAACGCAATATTTTTAAAGAACTTCTTTCGCAGAAATTCCGGTGTAGGCGTCGTTGGTTGTGAGCGAAATTCTGAAACGCTCCTTACCTCAGACCATTTCCTTACCTTACGTGAGGAGCCCTTCATGCCTCCGTATCTTAAGGAACTCCTCCAGCGTATAAGCTTCCTTCAACCTTCCTTTCCTAAGGGCCGCCTCAGTAAGGTAGAGGTCGTGGTAAGGTAAGGCGCATGTTTCACAAGTCTGCAGGGGCGTAGCCAAGGGGGGGGGGGGTTGGGGGGGTTCAACCCCCCCCCCCCCCCGAAATTTTTCAGTTTTGCTTGCGTATATGTACACGCACACATACAAACGCACGCACGAACATACATAATGTATGGTTGAACCCCCTCCCCCTCCCGAAAAAAATTTCTGGCTACGCCTCTGCACGTCTGGGATCGAGAGTACGTGTGAAATAAGGACTAAACGTCCGTTTTCAAGCAAGAATAAGGAATATTTTTTAGGCATAACGATGAATAATAACGTGTACGCCGCTTTTGTGGGAAATACTGACTAAACGTCCGTTTTCAAGCAAGAATTAAGGAACATTTCTTCTGCATAATGATGAATGTGTACAATGCTTTTTCGCGATATGGGTGCAAAGCCTTTTCCATTTACTTAGCTTTCGCTTGTTGCAGAAGGCAAAAACAGGATGGTCGAGCAACCTTGGAGCTCATTGCGTTCATTGATGCATTTCAACGGCCTGTTATGTGGGAGCGAGTAATAAAGATCGTCTAAAGAATTGAAGACGTGGGTGAAATTGATTTTCACAACCGAGCAGAGTTAAGCCTGTGAAATCTCCTCACTTTGGTGCAAATTTGACTCGAATGTACTTATGTCCAAGAAAATTATTATGTTTACATTCTAAACAAGGGCGCGTATATCGGGTCGTGCATCGCGCCTTCGTGGATTGACCTGGTTTTTTTTTTTTTTTTTTTTGCTAAACGAGGAAATCTTACAGCAGCGGTTCCCAGGAACCCAAGTCCTGATAGTATTCAGATATACGTGCACTATTTTTTAGTAGTCTTACAGTGTGGTGCCTCGGAGTTGCATTCTGAGTTGTCACAAATGGTCGGAATATTTGAAGAATGTCGCCCGTCGTCATAACACGTGGTATTCCCTTCTAGGATTCTGTCGGGTTCCTTGACCTTAAGCTCGATTTCACCCGTGATCATGTTTGATGGACATATGAGCTAGGCTTGTACAAGCTCAACTCCGCACAGTAAGCTTGCCAAAAGGTTTATTGTTCGGGCTTGCTTCTACAACGCATTAAAATGCCACAGAGTAGGTGCCATGGCTTTCAGGCACAGGTCACTCGCCTGTATCACGACGGATTACTAATCGCAGTGGCTGAGATAATTCGCAGAAAAGGAGGGTTTTCTGGGCATACATTGTAGCGCATGCGGCTGCACCCCTGTGTTCTCTGAGACCAACGTTATTTCTCTTACCCGGACGACCGCACCTGTCTCATTTTCTACGCTTCTGTCGCGCAATATTACATGGCTTCAGGAGACTCCCCCCACTACGTAACATTCAAATAGTTTTTTTTTTTTTTTTTCAAAGCAGTTCTAAGCAATGGCGCATGGCATGTGAAGAATGCCATTGTTAGCCAAATCCAAACAAGAACTGCCATTCATGGAAGACGGCAGCACGAACGGTGGGCGATGAGGGGGGCCTACCGTTTCGCATTGCTTGAGTCTGTTCTTTTTTTCTGTAAAATGTCTTGTCCTCTTCGCGCTGCGCAATCTTAACGAAAAATGTTGACAATCGTTTGGCCGCACGCTCAAAAACACGCCTGGCAAGCAATTTTCCAACAACGACGAGGATACAATTATAGCGAGCTTGTGCAGAAGTGCAAGGCATCGATCGAAAATAAGCAATCAGACACACTGTCGCTGACAAAGTACTGCAGAGAAGCGCCCTTTCAGTGCAAGTAGCAAGGTAAGGAGACCTGAAGGTAGCCCTAGAGCTACCTTAACTTGAGGGAGCACCAAGGAGGGCCTCAGTGAGGGAACCTTAGTAAGGAGCGTTCCAGAATACGTGATAAGGCGTCCTCAAACAGTTAAGGCCCCCTCATTGAGGTAAGGAGCATTTCAGAATACGGGCCTCAGTCCGTGACCGAAATGTAGAAAAAGATGCAAACAAAATAAAAATGAAATACTTATGTTCGAGCGAGAATCGAACCCTGGCTGTCTGCGTGGCAAGCAGGTGTTCTAACGCAGAGCCACGCCATTGCTTAGAACTGCTTTGAAAAAAAAAAAAAAAAACTATTTGAATGTTATGTAGTGGGGGGAGTCTCCTGAAGCCATGTAATATTGCGCGACAGAAGCGTAGAAACACGCCACGCGTCAAAACATGTGAACTGCGCGACGAGCGGGTGTTTTAAAGGCCCACCCATTACAAAGCGCGCAGACATTTGATAATCATCAGCAGCAAAAGCATCAACAAAGCGAGCAGCTGCGTATGTTCGCGTGTTGCCTTACGGGCGCGTAGTGGGCCCCTATGTGGGCCCTTCGCTGATTCGCAAAATGAAGAATTATGGTGTAGTGGGCACTACGCAACTGTACTTGCAGTAGGCATTCTAGGATAGCATGAAACGGCCAATGTTACGCGCACAGACGTTCGTTTCATTGCGGCACGGTTGAGGCACTCACCGAAAACCGAAACGAGGCTAGCATTTGAGAAGGCGATGCGCACGGCGCCCGATTATGCTATCGCGTTCTGCTCTTGAAGGCGAAGCTCAAGCGTCCTCCAAGATCTTGTGTTGGGGCAAACGATAAGCACCGAAAGGTGTAAGGATTTCCTTACTGGGTAGAGTAAAAAAAAAAAAAAAATTGCAGGCTACCCTCGAGGAAAGCTTTGTATGACACAGACTTGGGTTGGGGGTTCAAACCCTCCGATTTTTTTTAAATTTGGCATGTGTATGTATTCACACACTCATACAAACACAGCCACAAACATGCATAAATGGTGTTTGAACACCCCTCTGCCCCTTGAAAAATTTGCTACACCCCTGTGGGTTAATTAGTACTGCTGTAGACGCGCCTCAAGGCAGGTACGCGATTATTTTTCATTTCTAGCTCCTTGCACAACTTAACTGCTGGGGAAAGTTGCAAAACCTGGTTTTGCACAACCCATATCGAGTTTGCACTTAACACTTCTTCTTTTTTAGGGGCGAAGCTCCTCTTAGTCTAACCTTGCCACGCGTCCGGCGTAAGGCGTAACCGGCAGTATCTCCCGAACAGTATCTCCCATCTGCCCACTACTTCGTCTTTGCAAACATCCCACTACGACCCATCACCGATCCATCACTTCACCGACCATAAAACCGTTATAATGAAGGGGGAACGGAAGCCACCTTTACAAACTGCCCACTACTTCGTCTTTGTAAACATCCCACTACGACCCATCACCGATCCATCACTTCACCGACCATAAAGCCGTTATAATGAAGGGGGAAAGGAAGCCACGTCTAGCTACCACTTACGATTAATAAAGTTTCTTGTATAAATATATACAGTGTTTGCCACGTCTGTGATGATGTACTGGGCTATCGCTTTGATTACTGCTTGGCGAAACCACTGAAGATTTCACGGTGTAACCATGATTGCTTCAGGAGCTTCGCCCAAGCTCTTCATCATTCACCCGTGGATATGCTGTGAATTTTTTTTTTTATACTGCGGGCTACGCCGACTGCAAACATTTCGGCGAGATGGTAGACGACGTTGACATGCGACGCGCTCCTTCCACAAATACCAGCGCTAGAGCGTAGTGATCAATTATTAAGAGTCCCCCATAACTGCGTGTTCGCTGAAACCTCATACAGTTGATTAATCCAACTATGCCGTGACCTTGACCTTTTACAGCGCGGCCACGTGGCTTGCTGGTCTTTCATTGCAATTTCGGAAGCACGTGGTGGTCTCCGCAGTTTATCACACGATCACTTCGATAAATGGGAAACATGTGCGTCCGAATACGATGTGCACCACACAGACAAAAAAAAAGAAAAAAAAGACGTGCACAATGTTGCGTTACTAATAAGGAACTATGTATGGTCTCGCTATTTGCTGTTTACGTTTTTTTTTTTTTTTCATACTGCAGCGTCAATGAAGCTATTGCAGAAGTGGGAGAAAAAACTTCAACAAATGACCATTCATGAACAGGCATCCAGAAATTCTTTAAGTGCAGGGGCGGCGCCAGGATTGTTTTATTGGGGGGGGGAGTCATGACAAGTGAGTTCCTCCAGGGGAGCAGGGAGGCTCCATGGGAACTTAGGTGCTGTGTTTTGAACATGTTTGCTCTTGTGGGGGCAAAGGGGGTTGGGGGAGGCAGGCAGGCGGAAATCTTAGGGGTTCAGCTGCTCCCGCTGGCGACGCCCTTGTTAAGTGGCAAGTAACGGACACTTCCGGGCAATAAATTCCAGGCTTCGATTGTTGAAGGAAAAAAGCTGTACTTGAACATGTCAGTGCGGGTGAAAAAAGTTGCAACGTTAAGGGCGTAGTCGCTCCTCGTTGATAATGTTCTGGAAAACTTAATTGTCTAGAGTGTCGAGGCGGGGAGAATCGATTAGAATGTAAAGAAATTTCAGGCATTCAACATGGCGGTGCTTAGCAAGTGTAGTGACACCTAGCTGGGGAAGAAAATTCGAAGGACAAAAATCCCTGTCGTATCTTTTGCACATGAAACGTTTTTGAACGGATTCTAGTTTTTTTATATCACATTTCCTATGGGGGTTCCACACAACGCAACCATATTCGAGAATGCGATGAATGAGAGTTTTGTACGTAAGAAGTTTGGTTTCTTAAGGAGCAAGACGGAGCATACGATGCAAATAACGTAATTTCTTTAGGGCCTCGTTGCATGTGAGATCAATGTGTTTGGACCATGACAAATTGTGTGTCATAAGGATACCGAGGTACTTGAATTGGAACACCCTGCGCAAACTAACATTATTAAAACCATAGTCAAAAGTAAAGGGTCACGAACGTCGGGTTAAGGACGTAATACTGGTCTTCGAGAAGTTAATACTCATTTGCCAAGATTTGGACCAGTTACAGAAGTGAGAGAATGAGTTTTTGAGGGCGGCATGGTCAGTCAGAGATTTAATAGTATGATATCCTAACTACTTAACTGTTAACGCCTTTATTTTTTCCACGAGACCAGCTTGACTTTTTGTTTTCTTTTTTGTAAGCGTTGATGAAGTATTGAGATTGAGTTAAAGGACGAGATGGAGAGAAGAGAATGACGACGAATTGAAGATGTCTGTTTCGAGCTAGCTCTTATAAGTTTGCAGTAGTTTTCATCTGAAAACTTGTAAGCACGGATGATTTAATCGCTACAACCGGTTCGCAAAGCGGCCCAGCTGTTAATCGATCAAATCAGTGCTGCAGTCGTCGTAACGGACAAAATGTAGGCGCATGTATTGACTTAACTGCATACAACGCGCTATGTCGCAGAAGGCAGCAGCTGCCTGCGCATGTGATTGGTTACGTTTCCCCATTACACTAATTTATATATTGCTATCGAAGACAGGTGCATCGCGGACAGGGGTTTATCCAGCATTTCGATTTTGGGTGCTGTTGCCAGGACATGGGGGGTGGGGGTGGTGGATGAGCGCCTGTCTGTAAGGTGGAAAGGGGGGTGGGTTGGTCTGGAATATTTTTTGGGGGAATGTCGGGATCCTTTCGGGAGGGAGGTGCTGGGGAGGCGGGGGGAGTTTCAAATATTTTGTAGATTGTGTGCTGAAGAATGGACACTTTCCCGTGGTAACGCGTTTTTTTTTTTGTATAACTTCGACGTCACCCTATAGATAAAAACGCTATATTTGTAGATTTTGTGCCGATTCCAGGATTTTGTTGGCATTTTGAGGCAATAGTAGAGCCGTAACAGCAGTACCGTAAATCTGTGAACTGTCGCTTATACGACGAATTTTACAATATGATGGTATTTTACGGTGTCCAGCCACGACCGCTGGATACATGCGCTTGCGTTCTGTGACCGTGGTCCAGCAAGTAAAGGAAAGTTCGTTTGTGGAGTCCAGAATAGTGCCCTACATTCAGTTAGCTAGATCAGTGCAATTTACCATAGCGGCATCTAGAGGGTTACCTCGTATAAACCACCTCCTCGTGGGCAACTCTCCTTAACCATATACTCACCATCTTAGGGGAGGTCAGTAAAGCCTCACCCTAGAGCTCAGACCCGGACTTGGGTTCGAAAATAAAAGTTTTTTCTCTCTCTCTCGTATTGAATGCCACTGTTCACGCGGCTATCGTGATACGTACAACGTAATGCACCATAACAAGCGTGCGAGGAAGCGCTTTCTTTTCGAGCGACGTGATTTACCTGGATTACGTACGCGTTAATTAATTACACACGCTCATGTTCTATATATATATATATATATATATATATATATATATATATATATATATATATATATATATATATATATATATATATATATATATATATTTTTTTTAGTCCACGCCTTCTATAAGTTGTTGCAGCTTTGGTTGCTATGTGATTCTAAGCGCAACGCGTTAGATTACGCTGACGAAGGGGTTCCACGTAAATGTCAGTGCATGGTGTAACACTGCACGTTAGCGATGCTTTACTTTTATACGCGGGTTGAGCACTTTGCGTTCTGTATACATATTCAGTATGTGATATACGACTACCCTCTATATACTCATCTTTTTTTTTTTTTTTTAACGGACTGGATCAGTTGGTTCGTGCTGTATAACGTGGTTATGAGTGCTTCGCAGAATCGAATCCTTTAGATACAAAGAGTGACTGAGCACCGCACTAAGGGCCCTATCGCGGCCTTGGACCGCTGCTTTAAGCGCCGTGCATTTTCCCAGCCCGGGATGTGATCGGAATTTTGCCCCAACGCGCATTTTTTTTCTGCCTATCTTTCGCGATCATGCTGCGACATGCGAGTTCAAACTTTTCCTCCTGTCTGTGTTCGTGTTCCTCAGCTGCGGACGTGCGGCGAAAACGAATAGGTGTATTGCATTTGGGCCTTCTCGGGATTAGATCTCTCGACTGTGTCTGAGAGTGATGTTTACTCTGACGGAGCGGGCTCATGCGCGCGTCTTTTATAAGACGCGCACGTAGCGCCCGTGTCTGTGTACGGTTTCCTCTGACGCGCAATACGTCCTCGTGTCAGTAAAC
Source organism: Rhipicephalus sanguineus (assembly GCF_013339695.2). NCBI lineage: Eukaryota > Metazoa > Arthropoda > Arachnida > Ixodida > Ixodidae > Rhipicephalus > Rhipicephalus sanguineus. Next base: position 32,147,733 of record NC_051180.1, read on the forward strand.
GAACTTTCGTGAGAAGACACTTACAGTAACACACGTAGACACTATCTACAGAAAGAACTGCGATTGCGTTAGCTGTAATGCAGGGATGCCAGAGCAGTTAGGTTGGATATCGGGAGAATGCACCGGGCCGCTACGATGGCTACAGTGCAGCACTATAGTTTTTTGCAGATCGTCGTGACAACCTCCCGGAGGAAACGCTTGAAAATGAGCCGCACGAGGTGGCACAGTCTTCGCGACGCATTGTCTCTATGGCCTACAGTACACGCCGCGTCCGTCTGTTCATCAGCTCATACGCGTGCCTCGAGAGATCTGTACTGTGACCTGGATATGGCACAAACACACGAAAGAAGTTCGAGTGCCTACTTCACTCCGGCCGTCAGCTTCTCATGTCGATCGTGGCCCTGATCACCAGCGAGCCGTCGCGAATGTAATCGCCGACTCGCTCGACCGCCATGAAGGCAGAGAACCCGCAGGCGTGGTCATTGCGCATTGTCTTTGGCCTGTGGAAGGCTTCGAGTGGACACCGCGCGTGCGTCGGGTCCACGGTCTTGGAGAGGTCCGCCCGGCCGCTCGCCGTGTCGACGACGGCCAGCGTGATGACGTGCGGGAAGGGCCACCTCAGTACGGCGTCGTGCTTGCCCTTCCAGAGCGTGAAGTAGATGCCCAAGACGCTTTGGTCGTCGTTGCTGGCTAGAGTCTGTAGTGGCGTCGTCACCCTGTTGAGTACCAGACTCATCCTTAGGGCGTATCCCTGGTTGCCCGTGTAGAAAATGGGACTCTCGACCTTGGCAAAGCCGCCGTTCTTCAGCAGGTTCACCTTGGCGGGCGCGTCCTTCAGCTCCCATAGGTACTCCGAGACAAGTGCGTTGTTCCGCACAGCCACGGATGCCACGTGACTCGCGTACTCCTTGAGGAATACGCGGAAGCGCACGCGGACGGCACCGTCGCGCACGTAACCTCCGTTCAGGAGCGCAGCGTGGCTCGCCATGCGACTCTCGCCGCAGCTCCACTCGGCCAGTTCTTGGGTGGGCTTCTGGAGCGCGATGTCGGGGCAGCCGGACGCCGCGAACGTCGTGTGCACTATGTCAGCCGCGGAGTCTTCCTTCTGGTCGACAATCACCATTTCGTACTTGTGCGTGAACGGCCACTCGAGCACGTCGTCGTAGGCACCTCGCGTGAACACTACGTACAGGCCGACGTAACCTGACGCCTTCTCAGGGTAAAGGCGCAGCATCACGCGGTATCCCCCGTTGGTCAGATAAAACTTGTCGCTGTCTACAAATTGCGCGTTGCCAAGCTTTGCCTGCACCACTTTTTCCTTTATGTCCGCGACGAGCCAGTCGTACTCGGCGACGACGCTGTCGTCGCGGAACACCAATCTCGCCATATTAGGCGGCTCGATCTCCTCCATGTAGACAACGACCTTGACCAGCAGGCTTCCGTAGCGGATGTACTTGCGATTGTACACTTCGTCGTAGGAGATGGCACTAGAGGACCCGCACGCGTCGTTACGTCCGAAGGGCCTCCAGAAGGACCCGACGCACGCTTCGTTCTTGATGTACGGGTTATTTGGATCCACGGCAACCACCACATCATTTCCCCTCTTTCCGTGCTGCTGATCGATGATGATGAGGTCGAAACGCTTCACGAAGGGCCACTGTGCCAGCGAGTCGTAACCGCCTTCCAGAAGTGTGAGGAAAACGCCGATGCTGCCGTTCGTGTAATTTTGGAACTTGAGCTGCATCTGCATGAGATAGCCCTGGTGCCTTGTGTAGAACCGCTCGCTGAGCAGGTTTGAGGGTCTGCCAGAAGTAGCAAGGGCGATTTTCCTTTCCACGCTGGGCACTTTCCAGACGTACTCGGCTACCAGGTGACGATCCTTCACCGACACGGAAGCAAAGTTTGGCATCTGGTCAAGGATGGCGGTGAAGCGTAGCAGGATCTTGCCGTCTTTCTTAAAATTACTCCGCTCGAGAGCGCTAAAAGAGACGAGCTTTCGGAAGCCGCACGGCGTGTTGGGCTGGAACTGCGGTTTGGTGAATGCGCTGAGCGGACACACGCCGGAGGTCGGGTCAATCACGCCTTTGCGGTCGGCGGTCAGGAATCCCGCCGACTGATCCACTATGGATAGCTCGAAGCTGTACGAGAGCGGCCACTCGAGGGAGTCGTCGAACTCTCCCGGAATGACGACGGCGAAGAGGCCCAGATGCTCGTCCTCGGAGTGGAAGGTCAGCTGGAGCACCATCAGGTAGCTCTCACTGTTTATGTAGAAGAGGTCACTCGTCAGCGGCTGCGGCTCTCCCTTGCGGGCCTGCTTGATCTTGGCGTCAATGTCGTCGACGGCCCACTGGAACTCGGAGACGAGCTGGTGGCCGCGCATGTAGGCCTTTGCTCTCTTGGGAATGGCGCCCTTGTCCTCGAGGAATATGCTGAGTCGCACCAGGAGGCTGTCGTCGGACACGTACCCGAGCAGCTTGCTGTGCGGAATGAGGAACGACTTGCCGCACCCCTCGACGCCGTCGTTCCGGCGCTCGGTGGGTCGCTGAAACTGCTTGCGCAGTCGGCAGATGGCCGTCATCGGGTTCATGGAGACGTGCGCGTCCTGGCCCGAGCCCGACGGGTCGACCACGGTGATGTTGAAGCGGTACTGGAAGGGCCACTCGAGCGAGTCGTCGTAGCGGCCGCGCAGAATGGTGAACCAGACGCCCATGTAGGGTATCCCGTTGGAAGGGTTGATCCTGCCGAACGACAGTCCCAGCCGCACCCGGTAGCCGGGCTTGCCCGTGTAAAAGTCGGGCCCTGCCAGGTTGACTCCGTGCATGACGGACGAGCGCTGCAGCAGCGCGTACATGTCGCGCACCCGCCACTCGTACTGGGACAAGTAGGTGCCATTGTGCGTCTCCTTGACCTGCGAGTAACGGTCGGGGTCGCCTGCAAAGCGTGAAAAAAGAGGAGGAGAGACGAGTGTTGATGATTGGTGCCGTACTTGAACTTATATAGCGCATCACGGAAAATGAAGAAAGGGCCGAGGCGGCCGGGCGGCCCTATATATAGTGCGTAAGGACAGAACACTGTATAGCGCTCTGTCCTTTCGTTTGGCCGCCTCGGCTCGTGATGCGCTATCCCAGCTGTTCAAGAGAAGAGACGATCGTTTATAAACTATAATTTCGCATCGTCAGAACACACACCTACAGGAATCCCTGCAGCAGCAGGCGCATAAAGTTTATTACGTTGTTAAACTATCCCAAAATGAGTTTTCTTAGTGTAATGACGCTGATTGTGCTAAGACTTGTAATTAATACACAAAGTTGCTATTTATCAGCACTTGCAGTTCACAAGGCAGTATATTTGGTATATACGAACTGTAATTTCGTGTATGTATGGCGCTTTCTAACATACTTTACGTCTAGTCGACTTGTGTATCCATGACATATTATCTGGAAGCAAGCGTTAGAGTTCTACCTCAATAGGCATGCGCATATTCAGAGGGTGTATCACGGTGTCCTGGCTCCCCTCTTGAAATATGTGGGCTCTACGTCAGCGTACGGCAGGTGATAAACACATGAAGTCCCTCTTCCCAGCTAATACTGTAGCTATAGAATGGTCACCGGGACGCAAATAGACTTACTATTATTGTTAATATCATTACTCATTAATTATCGCATCCGTCCATGCAATCGCCACCACAAAGACGGAACCCCTTCTTGAAGAAAAAAAACCTGAATCCCCGCCTGCAAGTATACGTCCATATAACCCCAAATCCTGCTCTGTATATAACACCTTGACGGCTATTTTCCGCGTGCTCTAATAAATTCCTACTACACACTTAGTGCGTAGGGTTTGTTCCAACGTCGGGCCTCACCTGTGCTGCACGTGGCGCAGAGAAGAACACAGAGTCCCACTGTGAGGTACCAGCGCAGAGCACCTGTGAAAAAGAATGACGGGCTGTAGACGGGACCAAAAGAGCATGACTGCATGTGTTTGGAGACATAGACGCTCTGCTAATTGTTCATCGCGAACGTTATTTTTATCAGCGCCTTATAGGCTTGTGCATCTTCACAACCATAACTTTCCGCTGGCCCGTTTAGATCGCTGCAACTTCAACTGGTTTTTATACTTCTAAACGACAACAGTGATTTTGGTTTCTGCTCAGAGGCGCAGCTTTCCCTTTTTGCCAGGGGAAAGAGGGTGGACCAGCGAGAGGGTTTAGCCGCCGTCTGAGTTGACAACTTCCCCACTAGCTTTCATGGAGGGATGTAGGGCAGGGGTCGAGTAGAAATGAAGGTTGCGGACATGTAAGCGGTCTCGTTGCGCTAGAGACATAACGTGCGAGTTCGAACTATTTGGTGCTCTGTATTTGACCACCGTTAAACGCAAAAGGTTTGGACGAGAGGACGAAAGGACACGAACAGGTTTCGAGCGCATCCTTGCCCTCCCAGAACTGACGCCTCTGTTTCTGTTGTCGGTCCACTGCTAGGAAGTTATGCTCCACTGATGCTCAGCACATGCTGTAGTAGCATCAGTGGCTCACGGCTCAGCGGTTTACATAGTTGACTGTAGTTTTTCTGCTGAGAAATAGGTCGTGGTTTGATTCCTGATGGCCGCTTTCTGATGTGGGCAGGATGCAAATGGCCTTGCGCTATAAATGTACGTCAAGTGCCCCAGACGGCTCAAGATAACGAGGAGCGTTTCAACTGCATTCTTGTAAGCTACAGAGCAGCCTCACTTTATTACGTGAAAATAGAAAACATATCAATCAATCAATCAATCAATCAATCAATCAATCAATCAATCAATCAATCAATCAATCAATCAATCAATCAATCAATCAATCAATCAATCAATCCACTTAGGATGTCGATAAGTCTCGTGTCCGCCTACTCTGAATCAGGAACACGACCACATATAGGTCGCACTTTCAGCATTAAGGAAAACTATGTTCGGCGGCCATACATTGTCCGGCGTGCAAACATTCCTAACTGCTTCTTTTCGCAGGGCCGTTGTACAACCAGTACAAAGGCTGAAAGTGTTTTGCCGTGAGCTGGGGTGCCGGACTTGGTTTAATATCCGCCCTGTCGCAATGGGGAATCATGCAAGACCTTGTGAACCTGTGCTGCTATCCCTAGTGAGCGCGGCTTCAACGGCCATTCGTCACTGGCTGGCCACAGAGGTTACGGGCGTCTTGTGGCACGCTGCGCCACATGTCAGCACAGTCGGCAGGCGTGATCACCCGTCGTGCGCTTATTAGTGCGATGCATTCCGGAAACTTGGCAGCCACCGCTGCTGCTTAGAGCCTTGAAGGCTCCCGTCGTCCATCCAACGTCTCTCGCCTCTGCAGCGCGATTTCAGGCATGACCAGCTGACACGTGCGCCTTCATTGAGAAGAATTGGCGCATGCGCACTTTGATATATGTTTTCTTTGGTCCAGGTATACTGCCGAGTGGCTAAGCGAGCGGGATTGTGGAAAAACTGGTTGTACGTTATGAGCGGCGGTATGGAAGCGTCCACAGGGCGCATTAATGAAATGCCGACTGTACTTCTGCGCAAGGAGCGCAGGGTGTAGGGCGCAGCGCCGCCACGGGAGAGAATTAGTCGTGGAGCTTTTAGCAACGCTCCTTGGCGGTTTATGCGCAAGAGGAATTGCTTGAGGCATTCGAGCCTCCGCTCAGCGGCGTTCTATAGCGGACGCTCAAAGTACTCACTCAGGACAGACTGAGAGAACTCTACATTTGAAAGCGTGATAACCTTGCGCACATAGAGTAGGTTCTCGACTACGTTGAAAGCTGATCTGTGTGAGAAGGTCATCTCGTATCCTTGATTTCGCCGCTGGCTATATACATGCACATTTTAGTTGATTCACGTCGGAAGAGACGGAAGGAACCGATCCAAGGTAAAACGAACTAGTACAGAGCATGAGCAGGTGCCATATTAGACGAAAGCCATGGGTGCCTCATCAAACGCGAAAATTGACCGGCGTCCCGGGTCGGCGTCTACACGAGTGATGCAAAAAAAAAAAAAATCAACACGTGATGACGTATGACGTCACAGGTCGCCGAAATTTGGGATGTCATTATGACGTTATCATGACGCCACGTGACGTGATGTCGCATCTTGTTGAGTCTTCGAACTGCGGCAACACTTCTTGCTGTCAGCTAACGAACCTGAATAAACTCCTTAACACTGTCTGTATCTTGTATATGGAACACTTCCGTTAATGTTTCATTCTTGCGGGATAAAAAACTGCATTGAAGACTTCAAACGAGGGGAAAGGAGGGGGGATTGGTCTCCCCTTCGATATTATTCAGAGACTGCCCTTCAGGAGGACAAACGTTCTTGCCGGTTTGGTTTGTAGACTTAGTGACAAGGTGGACCAAAACAGGTTAAGCCATGCCTTTGTTGACTGCTATCCTTGCAGAAGCCGTGGCTTGAATTCTAATGCCCTTGGCGAAAAAAAGGGGGTCGCGAGATGATCACGAAGTGCGACTCTTTGGCCGTCGGCTTCAGTAGTCTTCGTCTACGTGCACCGCGTCCCGTTCCTTTCACCACTGCCTATAACATACGCGCTAATTTTTTGTCCTTTAGGGGCCGTCACTGCCTTCTTGAAATGAAGCCCGGTTTACGCAGTCAGACGTCGTTCTTGAACCACTTTGTACGACTTCGCCGCAGTAATTTCCCGCATTAGCATACGAACGCGGGCTTCGGACGCATTCCGCTGGGAACCGCCGTATGGGGCGGCGTGGTCTCGTTTATGCGTGCCACGGTAATGAATACTGACTCTCGGCTGCTCGGATGATTCATGACTCCCGCTCTTTCACTTCGCGTATAGTTTTGGTTTGTCATGTTTTTTCTTTCTTTTTTTTTTCTCCGTCCCATTCTGTGTCGTCTACGCGAGACCTCGGAGTAATAGAGTGAGAAAGATGCCACAGGACTCACTGCACGATGAATGCCCGGTTAGCGCTGCATCGCGAACCGTTCGCTGGGGGCTCGCTTACAGACCGGGGTCTCCTTTAAGAGGACGTGGAAGAAAGCGCGTTTAAGAAAGAAGGTGCCGAATAAGGTTTCGCAAGCTGTTGTGTCTGTGTCCAGCGGGAATTCACTCGCCCGGCCTCGTTTCGTTAGTTGTTGTGCCGCAGTGGTTTTCGTTCTCACACAATAATGAGGGGTTGCAATTTCTTTCTTTTTTTTTTCAGGTCGGTTCATGCTTTCACGCAAGCGATCAACTGTCACGATTTTAAATGCCGTAGAAATTCAAAGAACTGCTTGTTTACCTCAGCCGACGGCACCGCTAAGTGCTTAGCAGTGGCGCAATATGAGCTTAGCGGTGCGCGCAAAATGCGACGCATACGAAGAAAAAAGGCGACGCTGTGCTAGTATTAAATGCAAGTGTTTGGCAACTCACTAGTCAGTTATTAAGGCAAAAGTCATAGATGCCAAATGAAACGCGAAATGCAGTCGTCGGCGTCAATGCGAACGGTCCAGAAAGTATCACGTGATGACAGATGTCATCACCCCTGATTTCTAACGTCAGCGAGGTGTCACAGATCGCAAACATTTTGGGATGTGATGACGTCGCTATGACGTCATCACGTGATATTGTCGCTTTGTCAAAGGTGGGTTGATCCCGAGGTAAGCGTAACACCATGTGATGTGCAAAAAGCTTCGAGGAGGGGGGGGGAGTAGTGGGAGAGATCAGTAAAGTAGACTGAGCAGAAAAAGAACGTTGCTTTCGCCTTCGAGCCGTCTTAGGCAAATGCGTAAGGGACAGCGTGATTTTTTTGTGAGCACGATAAGGCGATGGTGTTGATGATGATCTGTGTTGTCTACTGCTTTGTAGCGTGCTACCAGCGATAAACCTTTGACCTTGAACTTACAGGTTTCTGAGCCTTCATACGGATAGACCACACAAAGTGTTTGCCTGTACGCCCAAGCAAGTCCGAGCACGAGCCCTCGAATCCGAAACAAAAGGAATGATTTACTTCGGCGTGGCCAAAACACAAATACCGGCTCTTATTGGTGGAGGCGGACTCATGCAGAACAGGACAATATAGGTGTGTGCGCGCACAGATTGGATCGGGCGACCACGGGGCACGCGATTTCTTGCATACTGATGGAAAAGTTACAAGCTTTGACTCAATACTTAAGTGGCAAGTCAGTTAAAAAAGCTCATCCTTATCACTCGCACACTTTTCTTATTCACCTTCTTGCCGTTTTCGTTTTCGCTTCCATGTATCTCACTCACTCACTCACTCACTCACTCACTCACTCACTCACTCACTCACTCACTCACTCACTCACTCACTCACTCACTCACTCACTCACTCACTCACTCACTCACTCACTCACTCACTCACTCACTCACTCACTCACTCACTCACTCACTCACTCACTCACTCACTCACTCACTCACTCACTCACTCACTCACTCACTCACTCACTCACTCACTCACTCACTCACTCACTCACTCACTCGTCCTGTCTTGCACACTCTCATAATAATAACTGCTGGGGATTAACGTCCCAAAACCATGATATAATTATGAGGGACCCGTTGCGCACTCTGAGATAGCGATTTGAGATTAAGAAATACGCTAATTTCTGTAACCCTTGGAAGCGCTACGCAGCGTCGTGCAGAGAGGGGAAGACAGAAAAGAGCGGAAAGAAGAGGTAGCCTTCCCGAGACGAAGACTGTACAATTTCGCCACCGCTGCAGTGAGCACTCGTCGCCGGCAAAATCAGGGGCGCGACTTTCACATTCCTGACCCTCGTGACCGCAATGTTTCTCGGCACGTGCTTTGAGCTCACACCACACGCGCGCGAAGATCGGTTTCCGATCCGTTCCTCCCTCTTCTCGTATTCCTTCCCGCTCTTTAGCGCAGCTCAAGCATTGACGGGAATGCGGCCAATCAGGGAGCGCACGACCGGCAGCCTCGGGTGACCAGGGTCGTCAGTCAAAGGGTCAGGCCTTTCGTACTTCGAAAATTATTTTGCAGCCGCCCTCCGCACCGACCGCTCGATACATAAATCAGCAGACTCGCACGCGCAAACACACAAAACGCAAAAAGACGCGCAGCGACTCGCGCAACGACTTTCGACTGGCGCTACTTCCGGCTCCAAACACGCTTGCGCGCGCGCGCCGGTCGGAAGCTACAACGCGTGCGACGGAAGAGCAAGCAGCGGCGCTGGCGAGCTCGCGCCGATGAACGAGCAATCGGTGTGGCGTGCCTAGCCATCGCGGCGGTCGGCCGATTGTGTACATGCTTCTCGTATCTCGGCGTGCATCGTCCGTGACTCGGCGCGTGATCGCCGGCAAACTGGCCGTCGAACGACCGGCACGGTTCGCGCTCCGCCAGGTTGTTTCGATTTCGCCGGGCCGCGCACTTGAGAGGCACGGCCGCGTATGTGGGCTATAGAGACGTACTACGCTTTCTCTTTTTAGAGAAAGGTATTCGTGTACCTGAAACGGAAGTGAAAACGGTGCCGCGTGCGCCAAGCTGCGCCTGTTCGTAACGTCCCGTGGCCTCTTGCGCATCGGATGATGCGTGCCTTTGGGTCTCGATGAATGCCGGTATGCGACCAGGCTCATCGCGCCCTACTTATTTATATAAAGAAAAGACCATACATAGACTGATGGCGCCCCTTCTGCATCATTTAAGAGAACATTTAAATGGACACTAAAGAGAAAGGCGATTTTTCTTGTTTTAGTAAGTTACTCTTTCACAGTATCGAAATGACCAAGCCTCCCACGAGAAGACGCTTGGTAAGCGAGAAAACGCGTAAAAAGAAAATGCAGTTGGCGACACCACCTTGAAATTCCCTCACCAATCACCGTGACGTCATAGACTTTGACGGCGTCTACTATAGGGCATACGCCGCTCCTAATCGGTAGAAATGAAGTGCATTGTCCTCTGAGGGGGCCAGAGTTAACGTACCAAGTTTCAGGAAATTTCGTTGAGCCAATTCGCCAGATACGAAAAATACACTTTGAAATCCGTGACGTGACGCGCGAAGATTTCGGCACGAAGTTTAAAATGACCTTGATTGCCTTCGCTATTAATAATCCAATTGTCATGAAATTATCGTCATTAGAGTTTTCAGAATACAGTTTCTCAATCTAAACCGATTCATCTTTCACGTGTCCTTTAACTATTTCAATCCAAACTTATCCGCAGTTAGTGACGGGTAAGTGTAAATAATTTCTTCGCCTGGAGCGGCGTCAGTCGGGGAGTGCCCCCCCCCCCCCCCCACACGAGCAAACATAGTATATCTAACAAGATATATCTGGAAAGACAAAGAAAAGGAAAAAAAAAGCTAGTACCGTGAACCAATTGAGTGCGTTTGTGTTACTCCATTCTTCCGTCTTAAGTGGTTTCTTTAGCTGCTAGCAGCTTAATTTCCGCTCGAAACGACTTCGCACGGCACAACCGCAGCTCGCTACGATGACAAGTGTGCACTGTTCGCTTGTAGGTTCCACGGATGACCGTGCATGCATTTTTCTTCTTCGCATACTCGTACGCTGCTTGCATTTTCGCCCATGCCGCAGCCCGGCTGGTTTGTCCCTGTTTGCTTAGAGGCACGCCTGGCGACGCTCTCGTTTCTTGCAACCTTATTTTTTTTCTTCCACCCTTTGTTTTCGCTTTCATCTTGCGTGTGGCTCGGACGTTCGTATCGCTCTTGATCTGCGGCCGTCGCGCTGCATGCAGCTGCAGCAGCCTGAATTCCCCCCTTCCTTCTTTGCGGTCGTCATTCTGTAAACGTTGCGGGTGCTTATGCCTTTCTACTACGTACCGGATTCACTCCTGTAAGGCCCGCACTTCTTGCCCTCTGAATATCTTGCAGGGGGGGGGGGGGGTATGGTGCTTTTAAAAAGCTAAGGCCAAGCTGGCTTAATAATTGTTGGGGTTTTACGTCCCAAAACCACGATGTAATTATGAAAGACGCTGTAGTGGAGAGCTCCGGAAATTTTGACCGCCTGGGGTTCTTTAATGTGCATCCAATCTAAGCACACGGGCCTATATACATTTCGCCTGCATCGAAATGCGGCCACCGCGGCCGGGACTCGATCCCGCGACCTTCGGGACGCATCGATTCACGCGTCACAACCTCTAGACAACCGCTGCGGGTCCAAGCTGGCTTGCTGACACTTGCTTCGCGAACACTACGAAAACATCCGAAGTGTTAATTGGAGAAGGGTGTTCAACACTTCAAAATAATGTAGGGTCTATGACAGAGCAGTGAGAGTAGATCGGTTCGCTACAAGGGACCTCCTGTTAAACAGGAAAAAAAAAAAATGGTTTTACACCTGTTAACTGCGTTGCTATACAAGGCACCAAATAGGCGAACGTTTGGTGAAGCACTCGTTCTAAATAATAGCTTTTGTCAGGTGCTCAGGTGGAACTATCACTGGCCTGGCACATGAAACTAAGCACCAACTCGTCCAACGTTGCACTCTGCTAAAACACCAACACACTTCTTACAACACCACATCATGGAGATAGACACTGTACAGTGGTGAGCTCTCGATGAACACCGACAACGTGATACTCTTTAATTAATGTATACATCTAAGTATACTGCCTATTCGAGCGGGACCTTCGCTGCCGAGAAACGAAACCTGATCCGCTGCAGCGGGATATAAACAGCCAAAGAGTGACCTACGATGAAAAGCGTTATTCTGTATACTGGTCACGGCTACGACTTTATTTCGAAGTTAGCTTGCTTTCTTTTTGTTCTTTTTTTTCTACGCGTGCTGATGCATATACGAGCGCTTCCTGAAAATTGGGAGCTCCGGAGTAAGTAGTGCGAGCCTTGCACGAGTAAATACGGTACATGGTCCGTGCGAATCTCTTCTCCCGCGACTCTCGCCTAAGTATTCGAACGCACGGATGCAGAGGGCCACGCTCGAGTCTCTATAGTATTCGCGTACACAGAGGAAGAAGAGGAAAAAGAACACCAGTACAGAAAAAAACAACAAGAAAATAAAGGCTGGCAGCGACTCTTTTTGATTCACGTAAGCGTACACACACTGCTGGGTCGTGCGAGTGTGTACACATGCCGGCCGTTGGTTGGCGAACATCTCGTCCCGAAGTGCGTGCTTGGCGTGCGGTTTGCCGGCGGAACCACGGTGGCGTGCGACTACTAAGTAGTACCGTGCTGCGCGGCCATGAGTCGCGGCTGTGTGCCATGAACAGACTCGCACGGTGCTCCCTGTTGACTTCCGTGCGCACATCACATATGCTGGCAGAGATCCCCTTGGGCCCGCTCACACTGTGCGAAGCGGTGGCAAGCAAAACGGCCCGCGAAGGCACGTGGGCATACGAGCTCCGAGCTGGTGGAAGCACCCTGCTTTCTCACAGGATGCACGCACGCCAGCGGGAATCGTGTGACTCCAACGCAAGACTCCAACGTGAATCGTGTGAAGACGTATGCGAGATACTTCAAGGAAGTATTTGAGGTAAAAAAAGTCACAGTTTCGCCGCAAGGCCGAAGCAATGAATGCGACAGCAAGAAACTAATGCTGAAACTAGCGTGCTTCAAGTGTCGAGCTGTGACACTTGATAGTTCGCGCTCATCTTATGTTTGTTCGTTTAGCGGCGTCCCTTAAGCTCGAGTGGCTTTCGTACGGTCCGTAACATGAGCGCGGACATCACGGTGAAAGCGTGAAACATCCCTCTCCTCCTCAGCATAAGAAAACCGCGCGAGCAGACAGCGGAAGGGCAAGGTTCTCCCTGCGCAAGTATAAGAAGCGAGCGAGCTCGCCGACGACTTTTAAATGCGCCTGTCGCGCTCCTAACGCCATCTCGCTGGTAATGAAGAAACGCTTATAAGCGCAGCCGTCTCTGAGTCCGTCCAGCGGTAAAGGGTGTGTATATAACGCTCGCCGTTACCGACATGGATGATCTGCGTTTCGTGGCGTAGTGGCTAGCGCCACTAGCTGCGGAGGCAGAGGTCCCTGGTTCGAATCCGCGCTTCGGAAGCATTTGTCTGAATTATTTTTCTTTGGGGCTTTTATACATATATATATATATATATATATATATATATACTTATACATATACGGTGCATGACGGCGGCGACGGCGACGGCAAAATCCAGCCGAGACTGTCCATATAATTGCTATCGCAATAAAATATTCATCAAGCAAAGAAACTGTAATCACTTAAATACCAATACCTCAATTTCGAAAGTTTCAGAGTACAAGGTACTGGGAAAATGCTTTTAGTTGTATTCAAGATGCTTTCAATATACAAAACGTTACACAAACATTGTCCACGTTATTCATTGCAACGCTATATTTCGCCAAACAAAAGCGACAGGCCAAAGTTCCAGGAATATTTACTGGACCCCACTAACAGCAGTTTCAACAAATAGCGCTAGACAGCCTGCTCTCTTTGTAGAGATATCGCCGCATACATTTAAAGGCATTAAGTCAAACCTCGATGTAACGAAGTCATACTTGCAGCGAGAAAATTCTTTATATAACGAATTTCGTTAAGTCGAGGTTCTGGTGTTCCAGTAGTAACAAAAACACCATAGCTTCCCAGTTCATTCATGGGGATAGTATTTAATTAGTAGCCGCCAGTGAAAGCTACTGCAGGTAGCTTTCCTAGGTAGCTAGTAACTACCTAATAAGCGTCATTTGAAATAAAACATAAATACATATGTTTTTCCAACTCTCGACATCAGTTGCACCGCCTTTTGTACGCGACAACGGGGTTTCCGAGTTCTGCTACTTTTACTCTGAAACAATGTTATGTAATCTTGACAGGTCGCCGCGAACAACCTTCTCAGAGACTTCGAGATTAGAATTTAGCTTCTCTGCGTGGGCGACCTTGCGCCCCATGGCAGTGGCGTAGGCAGAACTTTTTTTTTTTTTTTTGGGGGGGGGGGGTGCCAGGGAGGTTCCTTGGGGGTGCACGCCCTTGATCCGACATGGGGCGCGGGCAGTTAAGTGTGGTCGAGTGTCATTTCGTGCTCTGTATCCCATGGTATAAAAAAAATCGAGGGGCGGGGAGGGGGGGGGGGGCACGGACCCGGTGTGCCACCCCCTGGCTACGCCACTGCACCTTGGCCGCGACAGATGATGCAGCAGTGTTTCTTGTAGCCGCGATTTAAATGCAGAAAGCGCGCACAATGGTAGTTCTGCTGCTCGAACGCTTCACGCGAAAGGAATGTTTCACGCTACCGGTGAACTCTGCTTTGGTCGACTTTCTTTAGATTTTTGCCATAGACACCGAGTACATGTTTGGCATGCCGAAAACTTCGTTATATCGAGATCGTATGACAAGATTACTTCGGTAAATAGCGAAAGAAAAAACATGGTTTTCAAAGCAATCAAAATCGTGAAATAAATATAACTCGCTAAATCGAGGATTTCGTTAAATAGAGGTCTGTTATATTGAGGTTTGAATGTATACAGCACAGCAGCGTCTTGATTGAGAAAGACAGACAGACCGACAGAGAGAGAGAGAGAGAAGGAGGGATTTTTTAAAAGTGAAACGCAGAGGATTCCAACAGTATGGCGTTGAGATGAAATTTTAACATTCTGGTAGTGATAAGGTTTAACGTTCTGGTTGTGTTGCCCGAGAGTGAACCGCCTCAAATGCACGCTGAGGCAACGACGCCTATGCTTTTTGTAAAGTGTGTTTACCTTTTCCGGGCTCTCTAAAGCAGGCGCTTGTAAATAATGTCGCTGTCATTCACTAAATTGTATAAGCGGAGGTTTGGACTGTTTGGGCTTGTCATAAAGCGGAAACAATTTTTGAAGCTTCAGTCGTCACTGCATCTTGACAAGGTATATACACAAACGATCGACTACGAGCGTTGAAATTGAAGAGGTGATGTCACCATCGTGATATTTAAAACAGCAGGTTCACGTAGTTTGCGATGGACACGTCGACGATTTCATGTGGCACATGCTCTCGACGACAAACACGACGATGTCTTCGTTTATACGCGCGGCGCGTTTCCTCAGAAGCGAAAGTCTAGATTCCATGAGAACCCCTAAGTTTGCCAACAAAACCTTGGAACAGACGAGTTTTTGTGGTTTAATGGCTAGGGAAGCACGAAAGGGCAAAGGCGACTAAATAATACAGGACGAACGTATTTTTCTTTCTTACGGCTTCACTGTACATCCCCGGATTAAGAACACGCACTTTCTTGACAAGTTTCGTGTTATAAGTACTTGTTACGTGAAACAGTTGGATTATTATAATACGCACACGGTACACCTTTGCTCCCGACGGCGCACATAAGCTCTTGTTGGCCCGGAAAATGCAGCGTCGCGACCCGTTATTTCGCCACTGTTGCGTGCATGCAATCGCGTCGTTATTGTAGCTTTCTCTCTTTCCACCCGTTCTAGTTTTCGGTCGGGTGCGCGCATTACGTTTAGGCGCTAATTGAAACAAAGCGGCTCAGAGCAGAGCTTTCTGTATGCACTAGGGTAGCGTTTCTGTATGCGCGCAGCCCGCTTTCGTGACGACTGCTTGCTGAGGAAACGAAACAAACTGCTTCGCAGATGGAAAGCACTGCCAGTTCCAGAGGCTCCTCTCTCGTCTCGCCCGCGATGGTCTATAGACCATCGCGCCCTTTCCTCTGTGCTTCCGTGCCTGCAGCGGCGGGAAAGTGTTGCACGCAATTATGCGAAGCGCGGTTACACTACGCAACGTTTTTACGACCTGCCGCAGAGCGTGTGCCCCGGGCGTAGGAGAGGGAGAACGATGCAGTTGGAGGAGGAGGGAGAAGGGTGGGGAGCGGCCACGGTCATCTAACGGGACTTTCCGCGTCTCCGTTGCCGCATTCGCAGTTCGCGCACGTAACCGCCGCGCGGCATGCACAGACGGCACACAGCGCGCGTCGTCGTCGTCGTCGTTTTCGACGGCGCGGCGACCGCAAGACAACCGCGAGGCAACGAGGTCGGTCGCACGAAAGAGAGCCGTCCTTGGACCGAAGGAGGATGGAAGGAACCGCTATGCCCGCCGGCAGTTCACAGAGGCATCCCGAAGTTGGTATAATACCGTCGCCTGCCTTGTCTGACGTCTCCTCTGCAGTATATGCGCGGGACCGAATGTCCTGGCGCGCGAAATGTGGCGCTCGAATTACTTTATCATGTTGGAGCCGAAATCACAAAGCTTTTTATTCATAAAAGCTGTGACCGCCCGCCTTCGCTAGTGCTATTTTAATCACGACTTGGCACCTGCTATCAAGAGCTGTAGCGTAAGAACTAAGGGTGTGCGAATATCAAATTTTCCGAATACAAATCGAATGCGAATATCCACCTTCGAATATCGAATCGAATATCGAATATCAAAGGAAAAATACCTCCACAGTACCAATATTTTATTTAACATGTAGCTATTTCAAAAAACAAAAACAAAAAAACATTAACAGCCTGACTGGCAACACAACATACACTGCTATCTCCAGAACACAATGTCCAGGCTACACAGAACACAGTGCACATCACAACACAAGCAAATATCACGACACAATGAAAGTAATGACTAGATGTTATCATGAAGAAATATGAAGGAAGAAACAAGCGGAAAGACAGGGAGGTTAGCCAGAAGAAATATGAGTTGCTCCACATGATCGAGTTGCTCCACATGATCAGGCAGCAGGTGCTCCCTTCTAACAGAGACAACGCCCCCTGCCACTGAAAAGGCACGCTCGCTTGGAACAGAAGTGGCTGTGTAGGGAGGTACATGGGGCAAAGCTTTGCCAGACTGGGGTATCTGAAGGTGCCTACGGTCCGCCACCAGTCACATGGGTCACTGTCTTTCTTCAGAAGTGGTCCCGCATAGTGAACGAGTGGTAGTGCGGCACGTTACGGCCGCATGATATTGAAAATGTATGGTTACATGATCGCCAACAGCGCTGCACGTCGGCGATGCACCAGCAATAAATCATACGTATTGGGGCGCTCGTCGCAGGCAGATATCGTGCCTCCGTGTACTTACGATGTTCATCGCTCCTCTCGGCAACGTTTTTAGCTATACGAACGCAGCAGAAATGTGGAAGATGAGTTATTTTATGCATGAAAATCAAATCGCATATTCGAATTTTACGAATATTCGAAGTTATCGAATATTCGAAACTTTTCGAATATACCATTTTCGAATCGAGTAGGAATATTTCGAATGTAATATTCGACGAATATTCGAAACTTTCGAATATTCGCACACCCCTAGTAAGAACCTATTCCACGTGAATAATGATAAGACCTAATGGAAGCACCAACAGACAATGCAGCTAAGGAACGTATAGGGTACATTACTTGTATGTTTTAAACGTAGTAATTATGTAAAGCATACAGTTAAAACTACAGTTAAAACATACAAGTAACGTCCGCTATATCTCCCTTAGTTACATTGTCTATTGGTTCCATCAGGTCGTGTCTAACAAAAGAAACGAGCCCTCGATCAATCCTCACTCTTTTGATAACACAGATAGGAAGTATTTTATCCTATATAGCCTGACACTGGAGAAGGGATCATGGATAGCCCTGGACCGGTGTATGTTAACCACCGTTATCACAATTCAGTAATACGAATCTGCAACAGGCATGAGTTATCGCGGAAAATGAAATACTAATAATTATTAGGGTTTAACGTCCCAAAACCATGATAACGGAGAATCAAATCGGTTGTCTATTTAGAGCGATGGTGAGATTTGACGCAGCAAAGCGAATTCTGGTGTCTGTTGGCACCGAAGCACACAGCGTATACCGTATACGTGCAGCTTCCGTCATAGTTAATCAGAACACTGCTTATCTTCGTATTTTCGTTTCTCATGTGATTTCTGCTTGCGACGTAACTTTAAAATGCCTTTCAGGGCATTCGATGTTTGCTACTTGTAGCTCGCATTCGTTACAATAAAAGAACGTAGCTGCTGGGTGCGTTCAGGTTAAGTGTGATGGCGTATGTGATATACGGTCTAGTACGACGACGACTGTACTATACTAATACCACTGAACCGTAGTTGTACCACACTAAAACTATACTATACCGCAGTATTTCTGTACTGAAACATGTGCCCTGATTACTAACGTATACTGCCTTTGTAGTTAGATGTCGAACCAGGAATGTCGTTGGAGCCAAGGTTTCACAAGCAGCCTCACTTTCACGAGTGACGCGGACAGCTCTCCTTGTCGAACGTCAGTGACAGAGATAGAAGTCCCACCATGAACTTGACGCCTCCATCTTCCTCTTCGTGTGACTAATAAAGTGTTATGCACAGTTCAGTTCAACGGAAAAGTTATTATTACGGTAGCACTCTATGCATATCTTTGCGTACGCGATAGCTTCGTGTTCCTCCGATCGTCCACGTATGAGACTTTCGTGACCTTTGGCTGAAAGTTCTGTCCTGGTCCGTCCGACCTTGTCGGATCGTCCAGGCTTTTTTTTTCTTTCTTTTTGACGGTTTGCATATACGACTTCCTCGTGGAGATAAGAGTTGATGTCGGAGGTTACGCGGGCTTCACCACATGCCTCATGCCACGGCAGGTTTCTGCCTGCAGTCGGGGTTAAGTTGGGACGGACGTCGCGCGATAAAACGATCGCGGCAATAATTTTACGGTCGTTTTGTACCGCGAGCGCGGACTTTACGACGGCGCACGGATGTTGTGCGTGTTTGTGTAGTTTAACGAGTTTCCTTCCTACCTTCGCAAGTCCGCGTGCAGCGGGCGCACTGCTTCGAGCGGCGAAAGAATCGATCAACGCCTGTATAGTTGTAAACAACCGGACAGCACGCAGCCGGTCACGAAACTTACTTAGCGGAGTGCCAGTTGCATTGCTTCGGGAATTCCCGGCTGCTATCAGGGACATCGCGGTCGGACGTCTCTGCTAACCTTGCACTTTTGAAATGAGACAAATAGAAAAAGAGAGAGACAGAAGTGTGTTTACGCCGGTGCTTGCCTGTAGCCGACGCTGTCGGCATACTCCAACCGTTACGCGTCTTGGCTCTCATTACCAGCTTATCATCAGCGTTTATTTCTCTTATCGCGCAATTTCATCTGTTTTTTTTAATTATTTGCGTGTGCGGACTTGCGCCTAATGACATGCGTATGCACAGGTAAGCGACGGATATAGAATGCGTGTGTGCTTTCGCACCTGTCTATGGGCGTTTTGGCGCCGGCCTATGAGCAAGCGCGTGCAGTTTTTGGCAAGCTATATTGTCAATTCAAAGCCAAGAATTGCACTTCGAAAGGGCGATGAATTGGGCCAGTTGGTGGCTGTTCCAAGAAATGGAACACGCTCGTGTTTGTTTTGAAAGACCAAAGCGATGGATCTCTGAAAAACAAACTGAAAGGTAAAGCCATGGTTCACTGAAGGCGTATTCGCCGTTTCTTTTTCTCTCTTTTCTTTCAATTCCCTTTCCCCAAGCGCAGGGTAGCAAAACAGATTATTTTTTATGGTTAACATCCCGTCCTTCTTCCTTTCTCTCTCTCTCTCCAAAGAAGCTTGCATGTCCTTTGTGTGAACAAATACATTTTTCCTTTTGCTCGGATTAAGAGAATATATTGACATTCACGTGCGCTTTTACGCGTCGGGATTCTGTGATATAGTTGTATCGTTCGCCTTAATAAACTGGATTCATTGTTTTGTCTTGAGAAACTATGCAATAAATGTCGCGTCGCGCCATTGCCTGTGGACATCGAAAATGGACGCAAGGTGTATTCGGTCGCATAAGCAGCTTGTTTACGAACGAGAAATCGGAGTTACCATGCTGAGTGGGCCGTATACCTCCTAATGAACGACTGAACAGGCTCATACATCCATGGTTTTGGAGTGTAATTCACTGAGGTTCTCATTCGGTAGAGCTGTTTGTCATTGGCCGGCCGCTTTCAATAATATTACGGTCAGTGCGACGATTAGCCAGCGCTTATCTTTACGAACAGCAGTGATAGAACTATGTGCGTACGGGCGCTGTATTAGTGGCCGTCAAGCCGGCGTAGCTGCTCATAAACGAATGGCCACCGTGTACCTTGGAGCAATTTATTAGCCATGCTTTCCATAAGGCAGCCGCTTACGCATAGAGCCACGCGTATTGACGCTAATCGTGTATACACGTGCTGCAAGCAGCATCGTCTGCGGAATGGGACCAATTAACAAACGTAAACTCATTTTCGCTTTACTTTCGCCGAGTATACCGAGCTGACAGGAAAAAGAGCATATTGGCACGCTTAACAGGCGCGTCGTGAACTGGAATGGAAAGGCGCTCGCTGTACCCGTACACACGAGGCCTTCCTGGCAAGCCAACGTGCGCCTTTTCTCGTTATGGCGTCCGGCTGATGTCAAGGATGCTGGGGGTCGCCATCCCATCTGGACACGCGGGCGGCCGTTCACAGTATTGCCGACATACAGCGCACAGTGCGTGCAGTCATCTCGTTAATCCTGGCTTGCCTACGCGACCAGCTTCAGGACAGGCATGCATAAGCATTAGACCCAAGGAGGACTCGATCGTCAGTCCTTATCGTTCGTAGCACTGTCTGTGTACATGCAACGCAGTGTACATTCCCAGTACTGCGCGTGCTCTGCCTTCCGAAAGGACTCTAATATAGTTTCGCCACTTTTTTCCCCCCGTGCTTGGACGGCATTCCTCGATCCTCTTTATACGCCCAAATCCTTGACCAGCCGTTGTAAACACGCGGGAACGGTGTTGTGATAAAACCGAGCCGAGTGGTCAAGCCTGCGGGTTGAGGTCCGGTCAATTAATTATTAGTCTCCGAGTCGTGTGGCCGACAGCAGGCTCGCAGGTTGCGCCTCCGACAAGAATAAGGCTGCAAGAAATTAAAAAAGAAATAGAGAGATGATATCGCTGCTGTATATTCACTATACACCGTGCGTACTCTGCGTGGCATATATCATCGTGTAAGGTCTGTAGGTTGCGATGACTGCAGCTAGTGACAGCTTTGAAAAAAAAATCTCTTGACCAGCTTAATTGGCTTTCCTAATGCTGTAGGCCCGTATTCACGGTCTTATGCCACAGAGATAATTTCAGCCATTCTTTATCATTAACGGGACATATAATTAACCTATTCAACCAAAAAAGAACTCTTGTAGGTAACACAAAGAATCTTGATATCTCGCATCCAAGAAATTGAGAAAAAAAATCGAAGAGGTCGAATTGAATGTCATGCGCCATTGGATTAAGACAGCTGTATGTTCTTTAGATCTTATCGGTCGTAGTTATATCTACAGCCTTTATGCGGTAATTTAATGCTTTTGTGTACAAAAAACAGGCGCGCCCACCGCATGACACGATTTTGTAAATCAGCTACTTCTTATGTGGGCTGGTTTGCTTTGTCCCAGCAGGTGAGAACACTGGCCAGTGCATCTATAAGGTTGAAATCTTGTGCGCGCATACATAGATAGTTTAGATACCCAAGAAAGCGGATGGGGAAGCAGCTGCCACTGTATACCATGACCGGTAGTACACCACACGCTCAATGCGTAGGTCGTGGGTTCGGCTCCTATCGGCAGCATGTTGTGCTTTACCTGCTTCTTTTTCTTCGCCCTGTTTTAACCAAGGATGCTGTACCTGCTTTTTAAATTATATGTTGTTTAAAAGATGTTGGCGCTTTCATATAGAGCCGGCTACTCCTTTGTACAGATAATATGATTCGTGAAAGATACAGCAAGGAATAAATTGCTTAAAGGAGCACCTAGGGAGAGTTAATGTAAGTCAGTAAAAAATTTTCACATATTCACGAAGTCCATTCACGTAGCGACACGAAAAAGAACACAAGATACATTCCAGTCACATAACACTATAGTTCACATAAAATACAGTCACACGAGCACCGTATATGCCAAAAATAACACTCGTCCATATTATGGTTCCTGCACCTCAATTAAAAACTACGAATGACGCTGGTTATGATTTTCGTAGCTTCATTATCTCTTGGCTTCATGTGTAAAAAAACAGGGTCCTGGATCGATCACGCTTCTTATCGTTCGTGTTTTACGAAGCAGGGACCGATGAAAAGAGAAGACAAAAAAAGGAAAAATAAAGAAAAGAAAGCACAACGTAAATGATCGAATTAGTTGTTTATTGATGGTTTCAGCAGTACCATTGCAATCGTTCTTCGTCGTCGAATCCTTGTGCACGTTAGTTCGTCTTCAGGCCGCGAAACACAAAGAACGAAAACATACGACGTCGCTGTGGGAACGAGCACAGAGAAGCCACGTCGCTGCACTAATAGGGAACACGCGTGTCTAATACGCGGAAGGATGCCGCGCGGAACGACGCTGTTGAACACGAACGCTGTCGAAGCCGGAGAAGTCGTGGCTTTCAGCTAGCGTTGTCGGTATACCATTTTGCCCGTCGCGTGTTTGCGTCTCGGGTCGCAGCGTGGATCTAATTGCCGGGGAGAAGGAGCGCTGAATGCGAGTGTCGCGTGAGCCGTAAGAGCGCGACATGGAGGACTCCTATACTCGAACCGTGGTGTGTTTAGTGCGGACTCGATGGGTGCCTTTTACTGCCGCTGGCTGATTGTGACATCGATGTGACCAACTCCTTGCGGAGAAACAGACGCAACTAGCACGTTCTAATCATAGTGTATACTCATGAGAAGTCCTGCTCGTACTAATGTAGCCGAATGCAGATGTGACATAAAATGAGAAAGCGTAAAGGAAATACCGTGGGAACGCCCTAGGCTTAATGTGTACGAGAAGTCCTGCCTGTACTAATGTAGCCGAAAGGGGATGTTACATAAAAAGAAGATGGCCTATTGGAAACTCTCTGGGAACGTCATACCCATGATGTATAAACACGAGATGTCGGGATGGTACTACCTAATTAAACCGAATGCGAATGTGACATAAAACGAGAAGGCGTAAAGGAAGCGCTGTGGCAACGCCCTATCCATGTAATGTGCACACTCGAAAAGTCTTGTGCTCGTGCTGACGAAACCAAAAACAAATGTGACAGTAAAACGGGAAGGCGTAAAGGAAACGCCGTGGGAACATCATGCTAACCCGACGCGACGCGTTGTTAGGCTCACGGAGCGCGCGTTTAAATAAGATCGGCAAAAGATTACACGCAGAAAGACGTTGTTGGAACACGAACAGCAAAGGCGAGGAAATCGTGCTTTCCGAGAGTGTTTTCGGAACCACTCCACCATTCGCGTGTTTTCGGACTGTGAGACGATGATTTTATAGTTTTTCAAGTAAAAAGTGCGAGGCAATCGCTCTCAGACTGAGAGCCACCCATGGCAGCACCATGTAAACAACTCATTAGTGAAACGCGAACTTTCCGACAGTTGATAGATGGAGTACTCTTTGAAATCAGCGTCGAGCGCGGTGAGCACTCGACAAATCTTCCTTTGTAATCAGTCCTGCATAGTCGACAACGCTTGCTTCTTCATTCTCTGTAGGTATACATTGCTGCTTTTTGTAGCTTGCTGCGTCACCACTCACCACAAACTGAAACGTGAACGTGAATAAAGTTTTTCGCATGTATTACCTTAGATAGCAACGCGGCACCGATCCGTAATCAGCTTGCAAGCATTGTGCATAGGCCAGAACTCGGCATTCAAGTCGGGACATAAGTAGGGCTTCTTGAGTACATTCCGACTGCCGGTGACTGTATATAGAGGGCGCTGCCGAATTATAAGCAACAGGGTGCCTTGATGCGCGTTTAGGGGGGCGCACACATCGAGGCACACTAATAAGCAACGTTTCTGGGTGAGTGATTAGGTAGCAAGCTCGTTGAGAGCCGAGAAGCTTAAGCTGCAATGTTCTTGTGTAAATTACCATACTGAACTTTGCACCTTACTTGTAGCTATGCACCAAACAACAAGCAACATTTGTTGGCAAATTTCGGTAAACTCGAGGAGAGTATCGTGTCGGTGGGGAGACAGCTCTGTAGCTCCGGAACGCTGCAGAACGATGACGATGACGATGAGAGAGAGAGACTAGGTGAGTGGAGGAATGTAGCCGGGGGAGGGGAGTATGACCCTCCCCCCCCCCCCCTCCCAGTTGTCTTAGCGCTGCATACCCCTTCCTTTCGAGAGAATACATGTCATTTACGAATCAAGTCCTCGGAATCCTGTGCGCACTATTATCTCTCTGGATATGGGTGGTGAGCGCTGATATGCGTGTGCACGTATCACATGTTCTCTCTTTCCTCCTTGCTTTCTCTATTCTTTTTCTCCCCTTCCCCCGTGTAGGGTAGCAAACCTGGTACAACTTGGTTAACCTCCCTGCCTCTCCTTTGCCTTTCTCTCTCTCTCTTATGTTGATAGCATGGACGAAACAACTAACCCTTCAGAAATATGACTAAGATATAGTTTGGGCGCAGGATCTGCTTTTTCTTTCTTTTTTTTTTCGAATAACACCCTCCTGATAACACACCCGAAAAATATTTCTGGCTACGCCACTGATGAGGGGGTTGAGAGTTCTAGCTATACAGGCAAGCATATTAAGCGGAATATTTTCTCCAGCTATCTGGGAGGCATTTTGCTGTCGCACGGAAATTAACAAAAAAGAAAAAGCGCCTATATAGAGCAAAAGGACAACGTTGGGTGAGTTGCCTTGCTCAATAAAACAAAGTCGTTTTGCACTGTTGATTCTCAACTCGCGTTGCTGCGATGTCCGCGCTTTGTCTGCCCTTTTTATGTATTATCCCGGATCATTTCTTAGACAAGCTGCTACCAAATGACATTGCTGTAAATTAATCATAGGTATTATTAACGAGAACTAACAGACAATAATGCCAAGGAAAGTATAGGGGGACCTTAAAAGTCACCTTGTTTCCTTCATTCATAGGTATTATGTAGCATGTTAGTGAGCCGTTTTTGGAAGAAATTGAAATCAGTGTAGTGCGGTTTTTGGTATAATTTTTCACCATACTTTCAGCCCCTAGTTCGTAGGAATTATAGCATAGCAGTCTCTTTGCGGAAAGCATTGAATACTCAGCTCAACAGCGGTACATTAAACGACGGCAATACGTGCTTTTAGGGTGTTGTAGTGTTGTGTATAGAGTTCATCTGGGCCAAAAGCTTCCTGCTCACTATATGAGCTGGCGGGGAACCCGCAAGTCTGTCAATTGCACGAGTTGTATCAGACGACTGTCGCTGTGTTGCCAGTTCCGCAACCGGCGGCGCGTCCTCCGCTGACCCAAAAGTCGCGGGTTCGATCTCGGCCGCGGCAGTCACATTTCGATAAAGGTGAAATGCTAGAGGCCCGTGTATACTGCGCGATGTCAATGCACGACCCCAGCTGGTCGAAATTATCCGTAGCCCTCCACTACGGCGTGCTTCATAATCATATCTTGGTTTTGGCAGGTAAAACCCCAAAAATGAATTATTTGCCCGGCGGCGCCACAACTCTCGAATAGGCGCTATTGGAAACTCAATCATAATACTGTGCTTTGTAAAGTTGGGCATTTACTCGCAATCTCCAGTGAGCTTTTGTCATAACGATGGCTTGCGTCGTCCCTGACCTGTGTCTTACGGTTCACGGGGCACACCACGGCGTTCCCGATAAGTGCGCTGGTTGCTCTTTCGCGAAGCTGACGCAAGCACTCGCACATACATCAACTCCGGGGAGCAGGATTGGTGTTTAGTGTTCGGGATTATGAAAAGTAGCGTTGTGGTCTCGCCTGGTTTAGTGGTTACCTTGACGATGCTATCAAACGCAGTGTGTACTATGCGTTGACCAACAGGGATACAATATTATATATATGCGCTGACCAAGCAGGCTAGGTTGCCAGAGCTTCGCGTTTGCTCGTTCGGGCGCCTGCTTTGGTCTGGCGCGCGCGAGAGGCGTTCTTTGGGAAGAAAGTGCAAGTTCACGATGCCGCGAAGGACGTCAAGTCGACGTTCGGTTCGTGCGTGAAGAAACAACACGGTGCCCTTCCACGAGGCTTGCTCGAGCCGTTGCGTTCGGTAGTGCAGTATATAGGGTCGCGCCGCGGACGCCATGCATTCGCGCGCGCTCCGCAAAATCGGCGGGGAAACGGCGAAAGCATAAACACGCGGTTTTGACCCAATTGCGGCGCGCGTCACGTAACACCTCTTTCGCGCCCTTGGCCAAGCTATAGCAGCCCGACGCTAGTGTATGGTTCGAGTGATTATGAGATGTGCCGCAAATTGGCGGGAGCAACCGCATACCGGTCGTTTGCCGTCGGGTTGGTTCGCGTTCGGCAGAAAGCGCTAATGTCTGTCACGATCGGTGAATTCCCTGCGGAAGCGAGCGGCATGCTCCGTACGACGCTTCCAGCGCATACCTTCGACAGTTGTCGATGGCGCAATAACTTCCCCGTATGTTGAGTAGCGGAATGAGTAGTTACATATACGTTCTCAGAGCGCGTGAAGCGCACATAAATGGCTGTTGACAAACGTGTTCCTGAAAGAGGGTGTCCTTGCGCTCATTGTGATATAAACTTGCGAAACCCTATTATGAACCGAATGCTTGCAATGTTTACCTCATGTCGAATAAGCAGTAATAACAGGGCAAGCTAGTATGCCAGTACATGCCAATGTATACACATAGCTTCCAATATCTCATTCATTCATTCATTCATTGTCGTAAGTGCCCGTGAAGAGCACAGGGTCCTTCTTATGGTGCATTTTTAAGAAATTCAGAAAGCATGCAAAATAAATTATGGCGTTAAGGAAACACTAAAGATAATAAGTAAAAATGCTCATAAATATTCAGTGAACGCGTGGAACGCAGCTGAAGAAAACGCGCGCGCAAGAAGGAGATTAATACATAGATGTAAATTATTGTGCTTGGTTATAAAAACGGCAGCATGGCCTATAGGTTAAGGTTATCGTTATCATTAAGGCGCAGCGGTGATGTATCTCGGATGAGAACACGAATGCTTCGCTATAGTGTTTGTCTATATTTCTCGACAAACCGGTTTTACAATTAACTAATTTACTCCGTAACGCAGATCTGGACGAACTCTATAGTTACTCTATTCATATTTGGCTAATCTGCTTTGGGAAGGCACAGTGGTTTCCAGTACAACAGTATAAGGCCGCTCTAGCATATCGAACTAATCTACGCCCTGTGCCATCTCGTTTCCGCTCATGCCTTATAACCATTGTATTTTTATGCCACCGCAGCGTTACAGTTGTTACGGTGCTCGGATGCTGAGCCGAAGGTCGCGGGTTTGATCCCGGCCGCGGCGGTAGCATTTTCAGTGGAGGCGCAGACGCTAGAGGCCCGTGTACTTAGATTTAGGAGCACGTTAAAGAACCATAGGGGGTCGAAATTTCCGGAGCCCCCCACCACGGCGCGCCTCATAATTGTATCGTAGTTTTCGCACGCGGCACGTAATACCCCAGTAATTATTATTATGTGTTACATTTTTGAGGTTCTGTTAGTTGTGTTGGTTCCTAGTGCTTTTTTTAGCGCCAGTTTTTGATCGTTGGTGTACGTCGTTTATTACACTTAGCTCGAATTTCCTGTTGGATTCCTTAAAGAGATTGCATGCGCAAGCAAAAAGAATAAGTACCTGTATGCCACCTCTAACTACGGATTTCGAATAGCGCAATTAATTAGCACTGCTTAGAGCGCAATTAATTAGCACTTCTTAGTCCTCAACGTCTGTCGACCTCTTTTGTTAATTAATTTAATCAGTTTCTTTCCTCCCTAATTGCAGCCTTTACGAACTGCTTGCCGGCAACGAAGAGATGTTTAAGACACAGGGGTTAACAACGTGCGCGGAAAAAAAGACTGCGTTAATTGATTGTTTGTTTCGGCCATTCTGGCGACGCAATCTAGTTTGTGAGATCGACCGACATTCCGGCGCTAAGGGGAGCCAACAGAAAGGATTTCGAGCCATTCAGTGTTGAACTTATACGTTAGATACTTTGTGCAGGTATGAATTTATTGACAGTAACAGCATCAGCATCACATGAAAAACTCGCACTAGCAGAAAGGACAAAACTCAGTTTTCCGTTTTCCTCGTCTCGCTCAGGAAATAGAAAAATGTAGCGTAAACATTCGCATGGTTCGGATCGGAGTTCGCGGGGGCACCAATTTAAAGGGACTGAAGAGAAACACTCAAGTTCAGGCGAACCTTTCGAAAGGGATCCTCCAATTTTTCCTTTGAAATAAAATTGACGACATCTTGAGAAGAAATGTTCAGAAGATTCAATCTTATTAGCGGAATAGCAGAAGGAGATTGAGCAAGAACACATCCGCGTGTAAGTAAATGTTGAAGGGCAGGTGGAGCATTGGCATCGCCGAATTTCGTGGAGCGAGACTTCGGTATTTCTAGTATAAAGCGCGATGTACTGTTCTTTGAGTGTGTCGGTTGTCGAAATCGCGCATGTTTTCTTGTTTTTCTTAAGTATTTTCTGTTGGAGCCTGGAGCAAGTCATCCGTGTGTCTGGGTCACGGTGCAGGATTGTATATATCTTACAACGTGGTGTGGGTCAACCTTTCGAGCTCTCATTACACGGCATATCCTTGCACTGGCTTTTGGAACATTATTAATCGTTAGGAATAAAAGTAATCATCTCATGGCGCAGAATTTATAGCGAACTGAATTGCCAAGGGACGCAAGGGCTGTAGCATGATTCTGTGCATGGCTCCTCGCAATACGAGGAGTAATTGCTGTGCGGGAAGTGGAGAACTAAGGTTGAAAAAGCGCGTCTAGAACAAATACGCAAAGGAAGGAAAACCACAGGACCTGACGGCTGAGTGAAAATTTGTTTAAAAAAAAAACCGGCTTCTTATACAATCCCAGAATCGACAAGAAATGAGCGCGCGTCCTGTAATATTTCTTGCTTTGTGTTATTGCTCTAGTAGCGTTGTTTAGTCCTAAGTTCTCAGTACAAACCAACTAGCCCTTATCAAATTGTTACTAAGGCTGTGGAGACCACTCAGTGAGGCAAACCAATGAATACAACTCGTCCGCGGTTTGCACACGCATATGAGAGAAATAGAAATCAGTTCTAAACAGCATGTAGAAGACTTTGGCAGGACGACTCTATTACCTGGTTTGGACGTTAAAGCGCAACGTGTTAGCGTAACATAGATTGAACTAGGCAAAGCTATGTGCGCAACACGCGGAAAAGCCAAGAGGAGGACGATGTTGCAGGTTGTCAGCGGATTTAGCCTTGCGAGATTTGCAGGCAATTGCCCCGCCCGGTTTCCTCCTTTCAGGTTATGTTGAGAATATGTACATTTTTTTTAAAGCGAAGCGCGGGCAGGCTACCAAGAATGCGCGCTCAGTGCGACGCAACAATGCACATGCCGGTGGCCTATACGAGCTGTCCCGCATACGGTGCTGTGCCGGGCCACCATATCACCACACCACACCCCATTATAAGCGTCGCTCATCACCAGTCACACGCGAGGCCTGTAACATTTAAGAAGTTCAGCAGTATAGTCGCGACACCTCCTTCCTGAATGTCCAGTGACCACGCGGAAACACCGTATCGTCCACACTGTCGTGTGTTGATCCTAAACATTAGAGTGCTTCAAAGAACATTGTCGATTTTTATCAAGTTCACGGCACTTAAGCCAACAATGTTCAATATAACCACTGGCCATATTTTCGTGCATATGTGACATTGAACGATTTATCACTTTTCGCTATGAATACTAAGCCTCTAGTACATGACGTCTCTCATAACCGCAGTGTTGCTCCTAGGTAACAGGTCCCATCACTTGAACAGTCTGCCTGCATCTCTCTCCTCCCATATGACGCAATGGGGGATAGTTGTTGATGTCGCGCGTTGAAGTAACGTGGAAGCTCTCTTCACGGATCGTTTATAGTTACCAGCAGTGAGCATCTGTTCGAGAAAAGTAGAAGGGTGTAATTAATAGGCTGGGCGACCTTCCAGAAGAAAACGAATCTTGTTCTTTCTCTATGGTTAACATCAGTGTGTGCGTGACCTTCAATTCGTGCCACCGTATAAGTGCATAGGCGTTGCCTCGATAGAAGTGTCCCGTATCTTTTTCTTTTCTTAATATATCCAGACAAAGCATAGTTGGAAACCGCTTTGCGACTCCGATATAATCGCACTGTGTTTAGTTACCCAGGGCACGCGCTGTGATGTCGTCCTGAATGGTCAGGTGGCTATTGCAAGGGCGGGTGCCTGTTGTACATTCACGAGGCTTTTGCCTTTCATTCCTTTGTTGCTGTTCAGTGGAAGCTTCACTGATGTTTGTGAGTCAGGTGGGCAGCGTATGAGACCTCGAGGCACCTCCATTGTTCGCGTTAAGTGATCCGGGAGCAACCGCGCGCTCTTTTAAGCATTCCACTCACGTCTGAGCACAGCCACAGTCCTGCTGCATACGGATGACCAGCGAAAGCTCCGGAACTGAAATCACTGCGGCCAGGTGCTCTTCACTAGTAGGATAACTTAAGTTAATTTGTGGGTTTTGCACGAACCACACAATTGACTAAGAGAAACGCCGTAGGCGGAGGTGCTCCGGATTAATTTCGCTCATCCGGGGTTCCCTATAGCATACGTCTAAATCTAAGGGCTGCCAGAAAGAATTCGGTGGACGAGATTCAGTCACAATTAACGCGTTAATTTGTCATGCCGAGGCGAAAAAAAAACATCACAGCCAAACGGCGGCAGTAAAATGCGGTGCTTGGTGTTGCTTTCTGAATGCGGAAGGCCGGGCGAGTTGACTGTAGCGCGTGATGTACATGCCGCCATCGTGCGTTGCGCAACTCAACATCACATGCTATGGGACATCAACAAGCTTCGTATCAAAATTCAAGCGGCCAGGACATGATGTCAACCGCAGAATGAAGAACAATCACCGCTAATATCGGTCGCACGTCTAGGCTTGCCAGTACGAAGTGTCTTTCGGTTCTGATAATAATAATAGTAATATCTGGGATTTTACTTCTTAAAACCACAGTATGACTATGAGCAACGCCATAGTGGAGGGTTCCGGAAATTTCGACGATCTGGTGTTCTTTAACGTGCACTGACACCGCACATTACACGGTCCTCTAGCGTCTCGCTTTCATCGAAATGCGACCGCGGCGGCCGGGATCGAAACCGCGACCTTCGTATCAGCGGCCGAGCACCGTAACGATTGCACCAGCGCGGTGAACTTTCGATTGTGATAGCGGCACTACTGAGTCGTTAGGGATAATGAAGTTCCCTTTCTATCGGAATGAAAGCGTCCACTAATTTCCACGCTTTGACTGCAGCGAGATATAGCTGTGGAGAGTGGCCGCTTCTTTTTGCTAACGAGCTCGGAAAGGACGCACCTCGTATTGCACACATGCAACACCAGGGAAACGGTGCGGGCAGTCTTGTTCCTGTTCTCATATATAACGTGACGGGATCGGTGTTACAAGCACGCGCACGTGAACCGGTCCAGTATAGGTCGACGGGGGGGTCTTTCGAATGTGCGTTCGTATGTATGCACGTATATGCTTGACATGTACGGAAGGGCGTCTTTATCCCGCCTACGGGTTCTGTTTTCCTGCTTCCTGCATATGCCTACAAGTATCCGCTGCGTTCGCAGTTTGAGCCGGCACATTTGCTGTTCAAACTTTGCCCGGCGGCGTACCACGCAGGCGAAAGACGCTTCGATGCATCAGACAGGGTGACAGGAATAGCTGTAATGGCGCCGTTGAGGTGCTATTACAGCTATTCCTGCGAGAAACACGATTGCGTCGACAAAACGAAAAACTTCGCTGTCAGACAGGTCGAGCGCTGCTTTTACGTCTTGGGGGGTAATTGTGGAGGCTTTTCCGAGTGGCGTCCGCGAATAGCTCATGCGTTATCGCACGTCCTTTGACAGCTGACAGCTTGTTTAAAAGCGTTTGCTTGCGCGTCACTAAGCGTAGGTAGGAAAACAGTCGTTAGCTTCTGCTTCTATTTTCGCCGAGTTCCCCCGACTGGCCATAAAGGGCTTGTTCCAGAGGTCACGGGTGCGACACAATCAAACCTTTTGCTGTTTGATAACTAGCGCAGATAGCACAAACTTGCAGTGCAATGTTAAGATTGAAAGCCAAGGTGGTAATCGCGTTCTTAACGGCGTCTGCCACGACGGTGCCATGCTTTTATTCGAATTCAGACAGCAGTGCATTTCTATATATAGCGTAACCGCTTAAAGCTCCATGCACCGTTACGCAGGGTATAGTGCATTCCAGTGGTCACATAGGCTGTTTATACTGAATCGCCATTTGTAATTCTCGTTTTCTGCACATTCTTTTAATGTGGATGCGTTCTGAACATTGGCCGTTATCTACAAGTTAGCGAAATTGTAAAAGCTTTTCGCGTGAAGTTTTGTGAACACATATCGCTTGTTTGTGTGCCGCTGGGCGACTTTCAACGTGCACTTTCAGTTCTTGATTAGTTTTTGTTTTTCGTGTAGAGCTGACATCTGATGGCTTTTCACCATCTCATTAATATATCATTCCCTCCTTTGCAAAACTGCGTTGGTTTGCAATAGTGTTTTGGGATTGTTAACTTCTGCATAGCCGATTTTACTTTATGGTCCGAGCTAGTTAACAGGAGGATTCAAGGAAAAGGTGTAACATGTATTCGTCACCCGTGTCAGGGCAGCCTTCACGGAATGAACTAAAAGAACGACAACATTACATTGAAAAACTGAAGCCGTGGTCACAGCCATAGGCGTGCGCAGGGTTACCCATCAGGGGGGCAAAGGTTCATCACAGCGCCCCCCCCCCCTCACCCTAATAAGTCAATGTATGGGGCAGATTTTGCGCCACCCCCTTCAATGGTGACTATAAGGGTCCATGTACGGGGCAGATTTCGCGCCCCCCCCTCTTAGGTGATTAGGGGGGGGGGCGCCCCCCCCCCTGCCCTCCCTGTGCGCACGCCTATGGTCACAGCCATAGCCGCCGTCAGGGTCACCTTCGGCATGTAATACTCGACAGCGAGCAGATCATTCATTTATCTTCCTTTCACACTTCAGCGGCTAAGGCAATTGGATTAGCATACAATGTTCGTGCCACTGTTTGCAGAAAGGAACGCCTCGAGACGCCAAAGTGTTGCAACTGCAATGATGCCTACTTATTGCTGGTACGCTATCAAGTACTGTACTTTAGGTAACTGCTTCGCGCGAGCTTATACAGAGAGCGAGATCTCGCGCTGTGGGCAAGGGCCGTAACGGGACGTTCTGGATTTCAACGATGATACAATGGATTGAACTAGTGTCCCATCTGAGAGGCCTAAGCCTTTTATTTGGCTATATTTCTCCCACGTAGCCACATGAGAGGACGACACTTACACTTTGTTTAGTTACACATGAGGGGTAATCTTTAGCTATAGGAGCGGTATCGCTCCGCGTGAAGCATACAAGGACATATCGTTCAGCTGGCGCTGCGCCAGATGCTTTGTACTAATTGTTCGGAGAGAGCGCTCCCTCAATGTTGGCCCGCCCAGCGTTTTTCACCACTATCCGTTCAGAAGAAAAAAAGCAGCGCTGACAGCACTCCTTCGGGAGTAACTTTTGTTCCATATTCAGTTCAATTCTAGACAGTTTCTTATTCTTAGATTGTGTATACACGTTCACTCATGCAACATTGGCATAGAAGTTGGAGGGGGGGAGTCTGGGCTTGGGCACAAGAATGGTGTCTGGGAGTACGGGTAAAGCGGTGTTAAATGGACAGCATGCAATTTCTTCCGCCGAAAGAATTCGGCGGTACTCCCTTTATTAAACAGGTCTCGCGTGTCTTTCGTCAAACTATGTGTGCGCGTGTTGCATGTTTATCAGGAAAGACGCCTCACTCCCTTTCACAGAGTGCGATTAGCTCGGCCTCGTCGAGAAAGGTCGAAAATTGGAGTAAAGAAATTCCACGCCCACTGTATACCTTATTAGCACACGCAATCGCCTTGTACGAGGCAGAGTAACACCGGTGTCACACACTGACACACAGATACTTTTGATCGTGATGAGGGTCGATCCTGATCGGTTTCTCGATCGCGATCAACCATGGTCGCTGCGACACGTAGCGAACAAATCCGGATCGAGTTTGGCGCAGACGTCAGTAAAATCGCTATCTGGGAGCCAGGTCACGAGGAGCAGGTTGCGATCGTATTGATCCGGATCGGCCCTCATCGCGATCAAAAGTTCCCATGTGGCAGCGATACAATGCGCCTTTCCTTTCTCGCAAAATAAACATGACCTGACGAAAACTGCGTTCGAACACGTTAATTACGACGTAAACGAAACTTGCTAATGACAGTCACAGCAGGACTTGTGTCCATTCTCACCTCTGTCTCCTAGCGCCGAGGAAAGAGTTGAGCTCCAGCGGCGTCGCCGTTCCAGGGACAGCGGCTCGTTGCTTCTCGACACCGCGCGATCATCGCCGCCGCTTAGCGCCGCATTTGTCCTCGTCAACTGGCGGCGGCGCGACGGCAAGAGTTGGAGCGTACCAGCGTCGTCCCGACGGCACGGTCTCATCGGCCACCGACGATCGCACGCTCGTCCCATATTCCGTCGCCGGGACCAACAGTAGCGTACTACGTGCGCGCCACCCTCCTTTTCGGGCAGCAGCAAGCTGCCCTGCAAGCACTCGACTTCACCGTTCCAACCGCTGCAGCCTCGAGTGGTGGTCACTGCGGCGACGTCGGCTGGCCAAGTGCATCCCGTATCCACGAGCGCCGGTCCATCCCCCGCAGAGCACGCTACTATACTACTCTTCTATACGCGACGGGCGTCCGCTGCTGCCGTTGCTTTGCTCCCAGGCGCCGCGGTAATCATTTCTCTTTTTCTCCCCCTCGCCGCCGGGCAGTTTCACTGAGCAAGAGGGGGAAAGGACGAGAAAGAAATAAGGGCCGACCCGCGAGAAGAGAAACTTTTTTTTTTTCTTTCCACCCTGGAGCATCGACGGGCGACTCCTCCGGTTCGTCCGGCGCACTTCTTCCTGGCGAGAGGAGGAGATCCGCGTCCGTTCCTGCGCGTATGTGAGTGTGAGCCTGCATGTAAATCGCCACACTGGTGGACCGTTACCGTGTCCCGTCCTGGCTGGCTACTCCTGGCATTTTACGGGACCGGGAAAGAAGGATGCACGTACCTCAATTGCAGCTGGTGGAGATGCAGCAGTGACGTTGTTGTCATCTAAGGATCGTTGTCCTTGGTGCGCGATTCGATTCCGGAGGGTGAGGAGGAAGACAGTCCCGGTATAAGCCGTGCTGACTGCTCCGTGCTCTCGTTCGGGTCCTGGCCGATAAATGCGACGGGAAAGTGCTTTCGAGAGGCGGCGATATATACGCTGCCTGAATGGTAAAGGCTGCCGGAGAAAGTGAAGCTACGTGTGCAGTGCCCGGGATGCTTCTGCAACATCATCTATGCAGGAGTTTGTCTCGGTTTCGCGCGTGAGACAAGTTTACTGCGGCTGAGTGTGATCAGTGAAGCATTGAACGTTGTATTTTCTATGCTGGGAGGTTGTCCCTGACGAATGAACGAATGGTGGTCTGCATCGTACACCAGGGGCGTAGGCAGAAATTTTTTTCGGGGGGGGGGGGGCACCTCCTTGATCTGTAGTGGGGACGAGCAGGCAGATGTGGTCGAGTGTCATTTTCTGCTCTGTATGCTATGGCAAAAAAAAAATTTCGGGGGGGGGGGGGGGGGGCACGGGCCCAGGTGTGCCCTAACGTGGCTACGCCCCTGTCGTACACCGAGCCCTTCATTTCGACTGCGTGCCAGGTTTAAGCAGCCCGTTATCAGGCCACTTGCTATTCCGCAACACGTTTCAGGGTTCTGTGAACGTCAACAAACGATGGACGCTTACGGCTTGCAGCCATGGCTTTACGAAGCACCGATTATTGGCTTCACCATGCCTATACTGACACAAAAAATCACAGAGAACAAAAACAACGTAATAAACATTTCTCACATGTAACTGACACAACACTGGAACTGGATATCCAGGATCCCATTTCTGTTGCCTGCTGCCTGACTTTCTTCTTTAAAAGCTAAGGCCCAGAAATGTACTGTTCCAGCTGTTGGCTTGACGTTATCACATTGTAGAGAAAGAAAAAAAAAACAGCCACACAAGAGCTGTGCAAAGCCGGGAGCAGTTTCGTGCATATTTTGTGCATATGTTTTAGTGTTGAACTTCTACGCTCGAACGTGCGTTGAACGGTTCCTGCTGCTACCGCGTTCATTTCACTTCAACTGAACTTGTCCTGTTTTTACGCTTAAAGCAGCGTTACTTTGCTCGGCCGATTATAGTCGATGTATTGGCCTGTCACGTATGGTATGCTCATTGGAGAGGTGTCCATACCTCTACCCGATAAGTCAGAGAGAAAGAAAGAGTAAAGAAATAGAGAAAAACGCATTTGCGAGTCTGTAATTTAACCTTGGCAGACGTGCAAGGGCAGTTAGGCGATACTAATGCCAGCATTTGGCAGAACGCAGAATTCGTCACGTCCACAACGCAAGCGTATGCTGTCTCGCGGCACCACGATATCAGCGGTTCTCGCCACATTGACGCTATATGTTCGTCATATGTGTAGTGTAGCCTTGAATAGAGTGCTCATGACAGTTACAAAAGTGTTTCGCGATCATTATACCTATCCAGCGCGCATTGAGAACTTTGCTCACATCTTAAGCATGAACGAGTGAGCAAGAAGAGAAGCGTGCGCAAGAGGAATTCGGAAGAAGGGGATGGGTGAAATCGTGGTGCTAAATAGCTGGCGCTAAAAGCTAAGCTGATGCTAGCTAAGAACGCCAATAGGTATTGTTGTTTTGGCGGCGGAAGTGTTGTTATTTCGGGACAATAGCCTCCAAGAAACATCCGAAAGTGGACATCTGAATGCCACTTAAATGGCGCATCAAACCGTCTCTCCAACCAGCCATACACGGGCAGTTTCCATGATGCAGTAGTGAAATCTATCATGTGCGCGTTACGTGCTGTCTGAGATTGCTTGCACAAGAATATCTCGAAGTGCACTGAATGCACGTGGCGCCTTACGCTCAGGCTGCCCGTAATACAGATCATTCTAACTCACACTTTCGTGGACTGCCAGCGTTGGAAGTTTGGTGTCAGAGTATAGCGAAAAGCTATTGCTCCTTTCTCCGGTATGCGGAAACAATTAACAAACCACGCACTGCCACCCGTCGTTTACCACCCGCTTTCAAGCACTTCTGATTTCCCTGTTACCGTTAACAGTGCGCAACCGCTCGCAACAAGTGAGAAAACGTATAGCGGCTCGCAAGACGGCGCCGACAGTCGACCGGATACTGATCGCGCATCTGGACCTTTCACTCACCTCGAGTCTCGTGCTGACGATTACATTCCGATCAAACTGAGAGCGCGCGCACCTTGCGAACCGCGCGGAAGCAACTTTTCGTGCGCGGCGGAGGGCCGAGCGCGGTTTCCTATCCACCTTGCGTTGGCACCTGTCTCGCTGGGGCAAGGCGGTTCTTTTGTTGTGCGTCGTTTCTCGTCCTGGAGCGGGCACTGTGGCGACGACGCCTGTCAAGGAAACGAGATTATACCGCGCTTAGGAACAAAAAGCGCCAGTCCGTGTCGCACCGTTTCCATATTGTGTTTTCGTGCCCTTTCCACGGTTTATTTCTGTTTCTTTTCTTTTTTTTTCTCCTCGTCATCGCGGTCTCCGGCGCAGTTGGGCGTGAGCGCAATTGCGGGCTCCGTGAAAAGTCGCGCTCGCACGGCCACTGCCGGTAGCAGTTCTGGACCATTGCCGGCGATCTGTGCACCGTGAAAGCCTTGTTGCTGGAAGCGCGCGGAGATCGCACTTTTTTTCTATTAGAAGTTTCGGTTCGTACGCTCTATCTTCGGCACGTATATGCATAATTACAACTCACAGGGTCTCTTATGCATTCACCTATAAGACGACTCGAAGGGCTCCATACTAAGTCGGATCAGCCGCATTGTCATATTCGATGCTTTCATAGCGGTCATAACTGTCGTTCAAGCGCAGTATTCATTCCGATATCATGCCTCCCGTCATCGCCTGATGGCCGCAGTATTTTCTCTTCGACCCTAAAACAAACAAACAAACAAACAAACAAACAAACAAACAAACAAACAAACAAACAAACAAACAAACAAACAAACAAACAAACAAACAAACAAACAAACAAACAAACAAACAAACAAACAAACAAACAAACAAACAAACAAACAAACAAACAAACAAACGACCGACCGACCTACCGACCGACCGACCGACCGACCGACCGACCGACGGACCGACCGACCTCTTCGTCGCCGACGGTCTATCTGAATCTTTTCTCTGAACAAGACTATCGGAATCTACTCTCTTTTTTTTAAAAATCATAATGTCCCTGTTACTATAAGGTTATTTTGCTATAAGACACCTAAGTATCATTGTTACTACTCAGAGCCGTTTTGCTCAAATCGATGGTTGCGGACCGAGAGAAACCAACCATGCAGACACGCGAATAAGTGAAGCTCAAGCCTAGCTTATTCTGCGCAGAAAAAAAATATGTGTATACCGCGTTGGTGTACACTTGAGTAAACAGCAAGTAAAATGTTGAAGAAGCGCTCTAAATGCTGCGGATGAAAGTGCCTGCAACTCCGTATTGGTCCAAGCTTTTGCAGCTATACTTTCTAAAACCATAGCATACGCTCATTATACAGTCTGTCACTCTATCTCCGAAAGTTCAACACGCGATGCTTCGAAAGTAAAATTGAACACTCACGCACGCATGCTTCCGGGGACGCCGACGACAAGGCAGAAAGCTTCCGAGAAGTTATGTTAGCCTCATTCTCATATTCAGAATGACTGCTGCTATATTTTAAAGTTACGGCAAACTAAATCCGCCTTGCTTTTCCCGCCTGTAGCTTCCTTTTAAAGGGACACTAAAGAGCACAAAGATTTTTCTCGTATAAGTAAAATTACTCTTCCACGATACCAAAAACACCACGCTTGCTGCGAGAAGACGCTTAGTAAGCGAGAAATCGCGCAAAAAGAAAATGTGGATCGCGACGCCACGTTGAAGTTTCCGCACCATTCATCGTGACGTCACATATTTTGACGGCGCCTACTAGGGCCTGCGTAGTTCCCAAACGGTAAAAATGAAGTACACTGTCCTCTGAGGGGGCCATGTAGTTAACATACCAAGTTTCAGGAATTTTGTTGAGTCAATGGCTCCAAAATACGATAAATACACTTTGATGTCCGCGACGTCACGCGTGGAGATTTTGGCGCGAAATTTAAAAATGAAACTTTGAACTTCATTTTCTCCTTTATTAATGCACCTATGATGGTGAAATTAACGACATTATAGTTCTAAAAGTACAATTTATCATTCAAAACCGATTCATTGTATCACTTTAGTGTCCCTTTAAAACAACACTCAATTCTCAAAGACCCCTCAATTAAAGTTGCCATAAGACCCAGCAAGAATTGAAATTGTGCCATAGACTTATATTGGGCGACCTACATTTGGTATAGGTTCATCGCTGCGGTTTCGCCAGTATGCAAGAGTAAGCCTGACATTTTTCTAAATTATGGTCTCACGGGAACTTCATATGACTAAGGCCCCCGCTGACTCGCTTAATTCTTAACGAACGACTTCGCGTCATAAGAAAATGTACGATGTGGGTCGGCAGTTATAAACCCAGGCCTGAGCAAAGCCCCTTTGCCAGCAGGACAGCACGAGTTAGTGTGTATGTGTGTATATATTCAGAGCCTTACGTGACTACATCTGAAACGCGGAAGTAGTTAAATCAAACTTCGCGTGCTCGCTCTCGCAAATATTGCGTCGTCGTGCTATTGAATTTTTACTTGCAGCTTTCAGAGAAGGTTGATTCGTTGAGGTGAATTTTCTTAACAATAACCGCGACGGACCTAAGCTATATGTAACCGAAGACAGACTTTTTTCACCAGTCATGGAAACGATCGTATTGCACGGGAGCTTATGTATAGCTTGCCAGCAATGTACAGTGTTCTTTATTTGCGCAGAATATGGACTAACCCGGCTTGCCAATTTAGCGGCAGTACTTGCCGTTGTTTCATGTAAGGCCCCCGCTGTTTCATCCAGCGCTTCGTGTCTCCGCTGCTGTTCTTGCTATTGGAGCTCGGATAACCGATCCAGCGTGCCACGAGAAAAGAGCTTTTATATTTCAGGTTTTAATGTCATGTTTTCGCATCTGTTATAGGAGGTATAGATGTGAAAGGGTCAAGTCGAACGCTATTGTCATTTCAATGAATTCTAAGATTATTTCGTGAACGCGACAACTTCGAGGGAATTTTTTTATGGGAGCTGTTAAGTACTTTTGTTTAAGTTCCCACTGCAAACGCGAGTGCAGAGGTATCACTGACATACACTGATGCATGTTACTCCGTGAACTGGCAAGTTAATCGCGCTGTTTGTTTATATTTCGTATACGCGATGACTGCTGCTTGTTCGGGGACTTCGGTCGAGCATCTGTGTCAATAATCACGCCAAAATTGGCAAGAAGGCTAATGATACTGCTTACTCCCTCTTTTCGTCTTCAATCGAAGGCGTGCATTAACGCTATGACGTTAAAGAGCTCGTTTCGCGGAACTTCCGGTTTCGGTGTCGGAGTCGTATGTGAGCGAAAATTCCAGATAAATGCAAATACCTAAATAAGTAACAAAAAACTTCGGGTTGAGCGCAAACCGAACCCAGGCCTCCTGCGTGGCAAGCAGGTGTTCTACCACAGAGCCACGTCATTGCTTGGAACTGCTTCCGAAAAAAAAAAGATAGATCCGATAAGAATACCATGTAATGCGAGGAGGAATGCGCATGCTGTGTTGCGTTTCAGAAGCGTAGAATCGCGCTGGCGTCAAGACGTGTGAATAGCACGAGTGAGGGGCTTAAAGGCCCACCCATGACAAAGCGTTCAAATGTATTTAATGATCATCATCAGCAAAAGCATCAACAAAGTGAAAAGCTGCGTAAGCTCGCGTGTTGCCTTATACGCACGCCTAGTGGGTGCTTCGCTGATTCGAAAAAGGAAGAATTATGACGTAGTGAGCACTTCGCAACTGTACTTGCGGTAGGCATTCTAGGATAGTGTTAAACGGCCAATGTTACTCGCACAGACGCTCCTTTCCTTGCGGCATACTTTAGG
Source organism: Rhipicephalus sanguineus (assembly GCF_013339695.2). NCBI lineage: Eukaryota > Metazoa > Arthropoda > Arachnida > Ixodida > Ixodidae > Rhipicephalus > Rhipicephalus sanguineus. The sequence goes on from NC_051180.1 coordinate 32,188,734, forward strand.
TGTCCACCTAGAAGCGAAGCGAGGCTACTTATTGAGAAGGCGATGCGAACGGGGCCCGATTACGCTTTCGCGTTCTGCTCTTGAGGTGAAGTTCAAGCGTCCTCCAACTTTTTTATGTATTTGTATGAAGAGAGTCTGATTTTGTTTTGATTAGCGACTTATGCGCATTTCCTTCTCGCAGACGTAGTAGGCACTTGCTTGCGAAGCTTGTGGTTTAGATTAAATCGCTGAAGATTTTATATGTTTCCAGAGATAAGGATGGCTTCACCGGCCTTAGATAATCTGGGCAGCCGTCCAGCGCGCAAGTCAAACCCATTCAAACAGCCTTGTTGCTATGACAATCCCATTAGATAATCGGCTCTCACAGCAACTAGCGATATACGTTATAAACACTCAAGAACTGAAGTAAGAGGTAGGGCACTTGGCGACAATACCACCGTGTTTACCAGTTCTCACACTTGTTGGTGTTGGGTCAAACGCCTTCAGCAACCCTAGGTGAAATGAGTGCCACTCTTTGCCTTAGTTATGTAGATCTTGGCTCTAATGTTCGTTCCCTTATAAATTTTCGTGCAAATAAGAATGAACCGCATCACAACCACCGTAACCAGAGAACAGGTGTATTCTTGTCCCGTCAGCATCTGCCAAACTTGACGTCCTACCCTGAAGTCTCACTTCAAACCTGTTTCCAAAATGAATGAAGTGCCAAAGTTTGACTGTAACGCGAAGTAACCAAGTTATGGAAGCAATAAGACAGCAAAGAAGCTCTCTGGCAACTAGACGCATCGGTTTATCCTTTGATACCGTTGTCAAAAAGAATAAAGGCGCTGCGTTCGCGTGCCTTTTGTCAAGCAGCACAAGGGACTGAAACCAGAACTGACGCTGGCAGGCTTTCTTTTTGACCGAAAGCGAGGCTGTTCACGTTACTTGTAAACAAGCTCGTCTTTCGACATCTGAAAACTGTGGCGGGATTTAACGGTAGAAAAGGCAGCCAGTATGAAATGCTGCCTGCAAAAACGTGGAAGAAGGTAAAAGAAAAAAAATTAAGGTGGCTTGAATTTCGGATCTACCATATCAAAATCGTGCAAGCCAAAGAGCAAAAAAAATCAAGAGATTGTACTAAAAGAAGCTAAGCGAACACGTAAGTTTCTTGCTATTCTAGTCCTGTGTCCTTTTGCGTTGCATTGTTTGGCCGAGAGTTCTTTGCAGGAGAGTCGAGATTGACGTTTCCTGGAGATATATGTTCCTTCCGTCCTTTGAGTGCGACGCCAGGGCTTTCCTTCGATCCGCCTACGCCTTCAGAAATGCGAGCCGACGCGCAAGGCTCATGTCAGTCGTCATTCAAGTAGAGTGCAATGCGGAATTCCAGCGGCTCAGAAGCCGAGATGCCAGGAATGGCTGCAAGCCAATATGAAAGGCTCAATGGCTTCAAAGCCCCGCACGTGTTTTCGTCTTCGTAAAGCGAGGGTTGGCGCTGAACCCTGTGCTATGCCCATAAGCATAATTGTTTTGTTTCTTTATAAACTTTATGCATGTTACTTTGTTTTCACCTGTGGAAGTTCAACACTGCATTCCGTAGTTACGAGTGTGGTGTGTTTTTTTAGCAATGTAAGTTGTTTCAATGGGTTCTTATTGATCTTTATGACCAATGAAAATGCCTTGAGTTGCTGTGGATAATGCTGTTCTCTCTCTTTTTAAATCTTTTTTCTCGCTGTTTATTTATCTATTGATAAGGCTGTTTTTCTCACTGCCGTAGAAGTCCCTTTTTGATTTTGATTGTGTGCATCACGGTTTGCTGTATACTCGCCAAATTGTACTTCCGGAGAGCTACTCAGGATGCTTATCAATTTTTTCTCCCAGCCTCCCTCATCTTCTTGATGAAAAATAAAAAAGAACTATTATTAGTAGCCATTAACTACTGAAAATCTACGTACAGTAGCCATTTGGCATGTCATCGAGCCTTTCGTTACTTGAGTAGCCTTTCTGAACTGCGGTGGTGTACGTAAAAAATCAAGGGGGTCATCAATCTTGGGCAAAGGGTACACGTCTTTCCGAGAAACCTTATTTACGCGCCGTTAATCAACGCAGAAGCCAATCGAACGATCCTTCTTTTTAACTGGAAACACAAGTGATGCCCACGGATTTGTGAAGGTCGAAAATTGGGGAGGGGCGAAGATGTAGGGAACGGTGTTTCAACTCCACTAACGTGAAACCTGTGGAGGGGCGAAGCACACAGTGTGTGCCGGTGTTTACCACATCAAAATAACTGCTAATGGGCAATGAGAGACAGAACAAAGAGTAGACACAGAGACCCGCAGTCCGCTTTTAGTTAACGTGCACGCTGCGAATCTTTATTGTTCAACTACACAGAAGAGAAATCTGCCACCGGCACTACATTGCAGGTCAAGATCCAGTGCCTATATATATACACGGGGTGACCGGTGAACGGTTGTGCAGCGCGAGCAGTCGGTTTTAGGGGCGAAGCTCCTTAAGGCGGCACCCGTTCGTCCCTCGTAGTCGTCGTGGTCGTAGTAGTGAGTAACAAGTCTTACGCTTTGACCTCCAAGGTGGTGCCGGTGGGAGATTTATCCTGTGCGTTGTTGAACAATAAAAAATTCGCAGCGTGCGCGTTAACTAAAACCCGAATTCTTCTGTCTCTCATTCCCCATTAGCAGCCATTGGCATGTTCCAGTAGGAAACGTTAGTAGAAGTAGAAGTGTAAGTGTTAGCTAAAAGCCGACTTCTTCTGTCTCTCATTGCCATTAGCAGCCATTGTTTACCTCCAAGGTAGTGCCTGGTGAGATTTCTCCTGTGCGTGATTAAACAATAAAAATTTTGTTCAAAACGCCGTTGATTGATGAAATAAACCAACGAAAGACGCCAGATGTTTTGTAAAAGCAGAACGAAAGAACGCCAGATGTTTTTCTTAAAGTGTAGTAGTAGTAGTTGCATGTAGCCACCTCGCCCGATCGTCAACGGGCGAGGTGGACCGGCAACGGCGCGAGGACCCTGCCGTACGAGAGTTAAATCACACTAAAAGACATACTTTGCGGGCGATACACTCTAGTGAGCTTTCAACTTTTCGTCTTAATGTACATGATAAAGAAATTATTTCTACGAAAAACGCAAGGCACACCTTGAGCAATATGTTTGGTTTTGGGACGCTAAATGGAACCATGAGGCGATGCGAAGCCGGAGCACTTGCACGATCGCGTTCCGTTGGCTTTCGTTGGGCATGCTACCGACCTCGCGTCGTGGACCGCGCGTCCTGTCTTCCCTCTAGCCTTGCCTTTAATTCGCACAGGGCGAGCGGGGAATGCGGTCGCTCTTGGCGCTCTTTCGCTCGGGAGCGGACTTCTTCCTTGCATTTCACCGATCACAAGTGATAATGAAGGGACCACGTAAACCAACAGTACAATAAAAGTTTGATGTTTAATATATACACGATGTTTCACACTCTTTATATTATGTACTGGGCGCATTTCACGGAAGAGTTTCACGGTTTACAGATGATTCCCTCCGTAGCTTCGCCCCACTCATCATCATTCACCCCGTGGATATGCTGTGATTTTTTTTCAATCAAGAAACTTGCTAGCAGACGCTGCCTGCGTCGGCGTTGTGTCTCAGAGGCGACGGCGCGTTCTCGTTCTTTGCGAGCTGGTAGTTAGCGTTCATCGCAGAAAGAGCGTTTCCATAGTCAACGCGCGCCGTTCGCTCTCTCTCTCTCGCCACACGGCAAGCGCTGAGGTGGTGGAGCCCTCTCTTGCGCTCAAGCAAATGGACCGTCCCGACAGCAGACGACGATGCCCGACGCACGTCGACACGCCGAGACCCTAAGGAGCGTCGCCCCTAAAATTCTAGGCGTGGCTTTACTATCGCAAACACCAATGGACAGCGGAGCTGAAGAAGAGCCTCAGTGACGAAAGTCCGACGTCGCCTTACTATGCGTTACTCTCTACCTTTCTCCTCATCCTCAACCTCAACCTCGCTTCCCTTTCCCGTTGACCTCTCTCGTCCTCCGCCGTCGCCTCACTCATTCCTTGCCTTGACACTCGATTGCGTTACTATGCTTTACTCTCTCGCTTCCTCCTAATCCACGCCCTCACCCTCGCTTAACTTTTCCAACTCTTCTATGCTAGGCTTTCACTCTCGCCTATGCTTGGCTTATGCTATGCTTTCCCTCTCGGTATGTGCTTGCCCCCTCTCGTCACTAACGGCTAACAGGCCTGGACCTCTCACTAAAACGCCTTTTATTCACCGTAGTGCCTGGTCATAAAGAAGTGTCGCAACTGCTTCCGAGTGGCTTCCGGCTCTGTCGCGCAACGTAAGCCGATGCAAACGACGGGAAAACGAACGTTTCGGCGTCTGTAGAACCATGGCGCTGCGTGGGGCCCACGACAGCTTGTATGCATGTCGCGAGTATACATGCACAAACATATGCTGTTTTCTTTTATCAATCCTTCGCAACCTCGTGAAAGGTCGATGGTTTTCTCTTTGCATAAACAATGGCCACACGTGGAGAAGCCAACCATTTTGCCTCAACTAGGTAATAGATATCAACAAAATAGTTGCGATTAAAGTGTTGACCGATTTATTAGACAGTTAATCGATCGATTGTCCAACCCCATAACAGTGTAATTACAATAGGAGCATGAATAAAAGTAGCATACTATTGATAGAGGATACAGCGCACTATATAGGGACGCTTTTCATTTTACTGTGTGCATGAAGTATCTTACTTCATCCTTCTTTCTTCCTCCCTTCCTCCGTGCAGGGTAGCGGACCGAACTTCTGTCTGACTAATCTCTCTGCATTTGGTTTGCTCTCTCTCTCTCTCACTGATATTACGCTATTGTTTCTCCTACAAACGTCGTTCAGCATTTAAGCGTTTTCTTACACGACATTTTATTTTATTATTGCAAAAGCCTTAGATGTTTCATCAAACGCGAAAAGCGACCGTCGGCGGCGTCAACACAAGCGATAAAAAAAAAGATCATGGGATGACGTCGCCCTATGACGTCATCATGACGTCACATGATTATGTCATTACATGACAGCGTCGCTTGGTCAAAGGTGGGCCGATCACGGAGGCAATGCAAAACCACGTGAGATGCAGAAAGCTTCCGATTCCTCCGATTTCGGAGGCAATGCAAAACCGCGTTAGGCGCGGAAAGCTTTCAGGCGGGGGCTGGTTGGGAGGATCGACTAAAAAGAAAACGATTTCTTTCGCATTCGAGTCGTCTTAAGCAAATGCATAAGCGACAGCGTGACTTTTCTTTCACGGGCTTGTTCTGCTGGTAGCTGATCAAACCTTTAAGCCCTGTTCGATGCTTTTCTGGCAGAGCTTCCTTGTGCAGCATCATCTGTACCGGTGCTGCTCACCGAGCTAGTTACTCAGTGATTACGCGTGTGCGGTCGTCGCACCGGCATCACAATTCACTAGGCTCTTCTGATGTGTAGCTGCCCATCCACCAACCCTTCTTTGACATCTACGGTCGACGAGTCATATACACGTCCTACATCGACTCTGGTATACCCAGTTGTGCCGGCGACGTGATTTGGAAGCGTCAGCAAAGGTTTTTCTGTGGCTGGAGGCAAGCTTTCACGGTGATGCTATCACATTACATAGATTCGAAAAGACTCCGCCGACGACGTTTCAAGGACTGAGCGTTATGCTTTAACTCAGCTGCTTATCGTGTGCGTGGTACTGGATGTAATAAGAGGAGCAACGGTGGCGCTTTTTCCTTTTTTTTTCGACATGAACAATTGAAAAAGTATACATTGCGGGAAGTAAACGACCTTGGCGCACGGAGCAAGAAGTGCTCATACTGACTGCTTATCCTCGGTATTTTACACCTGTGCTGCACACAGCGCTTTGTTACATGCAGCGATGTGGAAGTTGCGACTTAGTTCGAAGCAAATAAACTGACTTGGTAGATAGATAGATAGATAGATAGATAGATAGATAGATAGATAGATAGATAGATAGATAGATAGATAGATAGATAGATAGATAGATAGATAGATAGATAGATAGATAGATAGATAGATAGATAGATAGATAGATAGATAGATAGATTAACTGATTGAGTGATCGATCGATCGATTGATTGATTGATCGATCGATTGATTGAGTTTGAGTCATGGGTCGCAATCACATCTGAATCTGATGCATCCCCAGCACGCACCAGGGTCATTCTAGCAACTATCATTTGATTTTCGTATGACATTTCTAGAAGGTTTTGGGGAGCTTTAGATCTCCCAAGAGGAACGGCGGGAAGGTGTCAAGAGCCCCATCTCCCTCCAACACGCACACATGAGTGCAGGCCATATATCACTCTACCACGTATAACCACATATGCGAGTAGCATCACAAGACATCTGTATGGCATGTATGGTTAGCCGCATGTGATCAGGCTTTGAGTGTGCTTGGGTCTGCACTGCCCGCGTGTGATGCCCAGAACTGGCAGCACTGAGCGCTACTGGGAATCGGGCTTAGAGCGTAGTCGGCTCGAATTACCAGGAGTGGGCGCGACGGCGACATTTTTGCCCCCTGTATCTTGTTTGTCTGGTCTTATTTCTTGCCGCCGCATCGCTTGCGCTGCATTCTCTTCTCACCTTGGCGCCGGTCTTGCTTTTTCACTTTTACTCAGCTGCTCGGCGATTGTGGACCTTGGGACCGAGGTAGGAGATTACAGACTCCTTCGCCCAACCCCACGAGCCTTTTATTTTTTTTTTCACGCTTTATTTTCCAGCATGCAGTACAAAACGGAGGGTGCGAGGATAGAGACGATCGCACGAATGCGACTCACACTGTCGTCCTTTTATTTCTCTTCCTGCACGGCACAGCGAGCGAATCTCTTCTCCGAAACGGGCATGAAACAAGTTACTCGTTCGTATGCCGAAAGAGTTCTCTCCGAGCAACGCCAGTAATCCGTTCTTCTTATTTCTTCGTACCTTGTGCGTCGCGATAGGCTGTGACTGTCTGCTTATATAGATTTTTTTTCTGCTTTCATTCACGGCATGCGGTGGAGAAAACCGCCCACCTCAGTGCGACGGGCGCGACGGGTAAGGGACAAATAACTACGGACCCCTAGCCTGCCTCAAGGTCGACGGCACAACTCCGTGAATGCGAATTTACATAACACGTCTCCGTCTTGCCGCATGCGATGAAAAGAGCTTTGCGCTCGCATGAATGGGATTCAACAGTATCGTAACAGGGTGCCTGTCGGCACCATTCGTCGACAGGGTCGCGGTGCAGTTGAATTCGTCGACGCTGTGCTTTTTTTTTTTTTTCGTTTTGAGATAAGCATCCGGCTACGTAGAGAGACCAACCCCAATAGTGCGCTGCGCTGACTGGGTGTGCGGCAGGTGTCGTTTCGGAAAGACGGATGAGGACAAGATGGCGGCGAAAAGAAAAAGAGAAGGTTGGTATGGGTCACTCTCAAGGAAAACTAGTTTCATCCAGGTCATCAATAGCTCGGCCGATGACAGCGTTGGAAGTGATGGCAATCCATTCCATCGTTACGTTATCTACTTAGCGAATTATAAATATGACGACGTCACGACAGTGGGGACGAATGTTTGACGGCAACGATGACCGATGGTAGCGCTACACTTCACAAAGCACTGAACCTGGATAGGTATTACCCTGCAGCCGTAGTTTCATGCGATCACCGTCGGTGGTGTCAGATTTTAATGTATCTTTATCGTATTAGTCAATGCGAGCAAGATATATATTGATACAAGCTATAAATTACATCACGTTGAAAGTGAAGTTGCCTCTGAAAAGTGAATGATCAAAAGTTTGAGGAGTAATTTGGCGACGACTTCTTCCGACGAAACCTTGCAGTGTTGCAGGAATGAGTGAAGTTGGATGAAGCAGGTATGACAAGGGTTGGATGGAGCCAATTTATTAGCTATTGCTGTTAACTGATGGGCTTAGATGTCTCATTTAGTGAGTGAGTGAGTGAGTGAGTGAGTGAGTGAGTGAGTGAGTGAGTGAGTGAGTGAGTGAGTGAGTGAGTGAGTGAGTGAGTGAGTGAGTGAGTGAGTGAGTGAGTGAGTGAGTGAGTGAGTGAGTGAGTGAGTGAGTGAGTGAGTGAGTGAGTGAGTGAGTGAGTGAGTGAGTGAACGAGCGAGCTGTTTGTGTACAGAGGTGCACGAAGTGCTGGAATCGTTCTTGTACGACTGCTAACCTAACTGTGCGTAACAGTTATAAAACTACAGAGATGTAGTAAAATTGCTGTGAGAATAATAAATGAGCAACAACTCATGATGAAAACGAATGCTTAGCAATAAAAGGACAGAGAGAAGAAGCGCTACACGGGCTTAATGGTTCACGAAGCATCAAGTGTGGGGCCGGCTCACGCTTCGTAGAAAAGGCAGGGGGGAGGGGGCTTCAGGGGGTAGCTTCTCGGTAGACTACATTGCAACGACGACATCCTTTCACGCGTGCAAAAAAAAAAAGAAACAAAACAGACGAAAGGCCAGTCCGGCGCAAGTGCGCGCGCATAGGCGACCTCTGATGTTTAAAGCGAGCGTAGAACATTTAACTTATTTTCCTAATTCACAGCGCTTCCTGTTTATCGTACACATTCCACCCTGAGATCCTGCTGAGAACGTGGTGCACATGATCTCGGAACGTCCTTCGCGCTTCGCTCTAGGAAAGGGGAGCCTCTCACGTCTAAGCACCTTTTCAATCAAGGCTTAATAATCCTTGACCTTAGACCACTGTCAACAGCAGCAAAATGACCTTCATGGTTATAAGAAATTGATTGAACAGCACTGAACTTGCGCCAAAAAGGTCAGGATACTTAAATATATTTGGCGTATACTTAGAGGACCAGCTTCAATGCGAGGCTGTTAGTGTAAGAGTGTGTGCGCGTGCGCGTGTGTGACTGAGAGAGAGAGAGTAAGGGATGGGCTAGAAAAGGACTGTCTAATTTTTCGGCTGTCTTGTGTTTCTATATACCAAGGGTCTCAAATACGCGGCCCGCTGATTTTTCGCTAGCGGCCCACGGCCCGCACGTGACTCTCTTCGTCCCACGATTTCTTTATTTTCTTAATAAGTATGTTCATGAGCTACTCAGACGTGACTATTCCCAAGCATTTCTTTCATGAGGCCCACCATGCGGTCACCATGTGTTGCAGCATAACCGTGGAACAAGAACTGTGTATTTCTGAATCGGCGTACAGATTTTAGTCATCTTGGAAATCGGTATCGATATGGTTCTCGAATCCTCACGCCAAATGCCCTTTAGAGAGATGGGAAGGAGATGAGATATGAGAAAGGCGTTCTTTCAAATAGCAACGTTAGCTGACATCTTGTTCAAGCCTGCCTCCCCTCCCACCCCGCCCCTTGCTACAGCCTTCTTCACTGTCCCCACCCTCACGGCACTAAATTTCGTGACTGCGGCCTTCTAGCTGACGTGAGTTTGAGACCCCTGTTCTGAACTATTTCGAGACGCGCTTCTAACTTCCCCTAATGACCGGTGTTTAAGTTTTCGGGTACTGTTCAGCATGCTTGTAGTCGATCTTGCTTGATAATGATTCCAAGCAGTGCTTGTTCCTCATTGAAGTTGGTCCACATATTTGGTTTACTAGTTGTTCCACTAGGTACGATCGTTATTTCTAACTTCGGTCGAAACTACTCGCGTTCTTTCCTCTATACTGTCGTTGAGTAAGTGTTACTAGTACAGCTATACTTTCAACTACGGCGTCATGACGTCATGACTGGGCATTAAAAAAGTTAGCTCTTATAAGGTGCTGCAGGTCATCATATGCCATGCGTGGAGGAATATCCTAGGGCCGAATTCACAGGTTTTGGTTCGTAGGTGCTATTTGCCATTGGTCAACCGGCATCATTAATGATACTCCCAGCATCATGATTGGCTGAAATATTTTCTTACGAACGATTCCAGCGTAAGATGTTTTTGGGATGTGGTTTTCGTGGTGTTCCGTTTCGATTATTTATTTATTTACAAAAGCAAATGTTGCCATACATTATGGTCTATTGCCATAGTACGCCAGTACTGCATTCACATTCCACTGTAGTTCTCTCACTGTTAATCTGTATCCACTCTAAATTCATCGCGAAGAAATTAGACGAGTAAAGAAAGAAATATCAAGCATGCAAGCGGACATCATTAAGGTCTGCAAAAATTTAATATTACGAAAACAATGCTGCAAACACTTTTTAAGTACGGCAGCCGGGACTGATGTCGGACATGCAACTTGGAGCTCAGCACCACAACACCGTGGCCACTAAGCAACTATGGCAAATGGGTCATATATATAACAAGCTCATTCGAAAGCGAGAACCATAGATAAGAATGTCGTTCTGCATCTTCGCCAGTCCCTTATTGTGGACGAGTGCCATTACGAAAGAGTAACCAATGAACAAACCAATCCACGGACTGCTCGCAGGCATAGGAACGTGCTTTTTCTTACGATTTGTAGTTTGGCCGTGACATCCGAAGAACACCTTGCTAAGTTTTCGAAGGCGTTCCTCGCTGCTGATTTCTCAGACCTCAACTAGTTCCCTCAACCGCTGCCTCAACTCCCGACCCCCGTTCAATTTTAATGATGATGGTCGGGTTGATGATGATACTCCTGGGATGACTGGCGCCTACCCACTCAGGGGAATCGGCCAAGAGTCGGGCGGATCATATGGCCTTAACATTTTTTTCAAGTCCTCCTGGCGCCAATTAGAAGAGTTATTCTTAATGAATCCTAGTATCCTATAATACTCTCCTATAATAGACTGTCCTATAATACTCATCTAACGTCCGCAGCTTTCTTTTTTTTTTCTTTTTGAAGGCTACCCACTGCGATACCCTGATATATTCGGCCTCGTGTGCTGTGTTTGAGGTCGCGGTTTCAAATCAATCAACTGCGGCCGTATTGTGAATGGCGTGAAATACAAAAAAAAAAACGTCAGTGTACTGAGATCTCTATAGGCGCACGCTTAATGAACCCCTGGTGGTCTAAACTAATCACGAGTCCCCCATTGAAATGCGCACTCGTAATAAAATCTTGGCTCTGGTACGTAAAACCAGTGAATTAAAAAAAAAATTAATGGTACTCTGGGAACTCCGGGTACATTTACTTCAATAATCTAAGCTTCACATTTATCCAGAAATTCTCACTTCTTAAACGGTAGTGCAACCACTTCTCGGGCATATCCAGTAGTGGGTATTTCACTTGCTTCAGAACAAGAACACGAGCAAGCGTCACGGTAAGTCGTTGTGCGTATAGCGGCAACAAGTTCTGTATTGCGATACCGGTCGCCAGAATATTACATTCAAGGTTGTAATCTAGAAAAATGGTAATGGTCGCGCATTGAAGGTTCGTGTCATATGTATAGCTCGAATAAATGTTATCCCTTAAGGGCATGATATCGTGAATTCGAAATTGTTGAGCGAGTGTATACTATGCCTGGTCCGCATTTTGCAATCGCTTCTGTAAAGGTAATTCATGCGTACGAACTTTGAATGATTTCTTAATTTTGCAGAAAAAAATGTAGAATCGAGAGCCTTCTAGGAACTCGATGCATCGGAGCATTAAAGTCATACACGTGAATGGGGCGCAATTATTCGACATTATCAAATGACTGGAAAAGTGAGCTGCACTTAGGCAATTTGACGCTTGATTCTCGTGAAAGCACTCAACGGGAGCATGAATCTACAAAAAGAAAAAAAAAAGAAGAAAGAAACAACGAAAGGAAATTTGGAATGAATGGCATGATAATTTATGTCGTTATAACTACAGCATATGATGTCGAAGATATTTTGAGTACATTTGTTAAATACTCCAGGACAAGAAGCATATTGCTGATGCATCGAATCATAACACGAACCGCGCTGTCGCCCTTAAGTTAAGAGTAAATTGCGATAACAACCTCTGGAACATCGCCGGGCAGTCGACCATGTCGCACTCGCTTCAAACTTTGTTACTCATTTCCTGTAGTTATCGCAGGGGAGCTCTATACCATTAGAATCGCCGACGTGAAGCACACGCATCGTCTCTTGAAGTTCAGACGAAAAAAAAAATGCAGTTATCTCTGCGCCGATCTAATTAATGATGTTTCGTTTGTCTTTACGTTTGCTTCTTGCATTTACGCATGAAGATTATAGCGGAGGCGCATACGTCCGTATAGAAAACATAGAAGCTTGCAGTCCCTCAACACGCAACGAAACTATGTATTACCAATGTTGAGAAACTATAATAATAGTTACGTTGCGGCGCTCGACAAAGTTTAAGGAAACATTGGGTTGTTCGTATACGCCTTGATAAAGGACTGCGAGCTATGTACAGACGGGTACACTGTTAAAGGGAACACTTGCGCGCAGGGTATGTCCACATTTCGCTCTCTTATATTTGCGCTTATATTTGCATAAGACTACTGGTGGTTGACAAATCTGACTTCTTTTGAGAGACTAGTGTCGTGCGCTAACAGTGTTTCCACATCCACTTGCCGTTAGGGGGACAACATGAAAGGCGATAATTCGTGTGTTCCCTTTAACAGTTGACCGTACTGCACGGTCTCAAGAAAATGTTGGGATGTAATAATAATTGGCCATTGAGCGTCGCGGGCATCCGCGCGCAGAGACAGGCGCGCGCACGTACGCACGCACGCACGCACGCACGCATGCACGCACGCACGCACACACACACACACCACACACACACACACACCGACATAGGCACACACATACACCCACACTGAACCCCCAGACAAAGACATGCACAGAGAGAGAGAGAGAGAGAAACAATAACAGACGTGTGTGCGCGCTTGCTCGCATAATTGTAGTTTTCGTGAAAGCCCCGAGGGCAGGTGGAAATGATTTTCTTCGGTGGCTCGCGCAGGCAGCAGGTATACGGAAGGAGGGTGCAATGTAAATGATGAGATGAAGTTTCCATTTCTCCACGGTTTTCTGTCTTAACTTTTCATTTATGGCAGTTGTTTATAGTATTAACAGTTTCAGAGACGTTCTAGTGTCAGTAATTTGCGGGCTACGGCCGTAACCTTTGTTCTAGCTCGTACGGACGTAGCTCGCGAGACAAGGAAGATAAAGTTTAGACTTGAAAGGTAGCACGAGCGCTGCATTTGCCATCTCCGACGTCTTGTTCCTCTTCGCTCGCGTTCTCAAAAAAAAAAAAAAAAAAGTAGTTACTATTCTACGCTTTCTTTTGAAGTTTATCGACTGGGGAACCGGCGGTTGGAAACAATTCCGAGAAATACCCCGAAGGCTTTCTTGCTTGTTATCTTGTTCATCCTTGACGGTAATGAGCATAATCTTAGTGATGGAACAGAGGCTGGGATAAACATTGGAAGCGGGGCAGATATTGGAAGGCCGGCGCTTTTCATTGTACCGATAATATTTTCTGAGGAGAAGAAACAGAAATGGCTTAAAAAAATAAGGAATTAGGGAGAACTTAAAGACATCATCTCGTAGCTGGCAATTATCCCGAGGCAAATAGTACGGCCACTGTTTTCGTTCAATTGAAGCAATATATGCGTCTATGTACACTTATATATTTTTTATTCTAACTTGTATGCAGATATAGCGTCGTCTTAGGGAGTGTTTAGGTATTTCTACGCTTGCAATAATGCGTATAATTTATCAAGCACACGGCACGCTAGTTCACTTTTTCTTTAATTGTGTGTGCTTACACGAAACTTCAAAAAAGCATAACTTTGTCGCAGAAAGCACTGACTCGGAGTTTAGGTCATATATTGATTCCTATCTTTTACTGTATGTGTAGGCTGTACTGTCTGGTATTTAGCGCTGTATTAGGACAACGTCGCTTGTGCGTAAGAGCTCTTGTTTATCAACACATTAGCGTTCATTTCGTCACTTGTTGTGTATTTCTTTCTTTTGCATGTTTGCATCCACTTCTGTATGAACGTGAAGAGGCCAAGCAGTGCTTAAACAAGTTTTTAAAGATAATATTAGAGTATCTTTGTGCCGGGTACCCCAAGCGGCCTGCGTAGCACGCTCTTGCGTTCCTTTTTACTCCCAGTTGCACCCATGCAGAATATGAAGGAACGCAAAGGCCTACGTACGCAAGCTGCTTTCAGGGCCCCGGCGCTTGAAATGCAGCGTGCACCGATGTTGAATGGCGTGCGTAGTAGTGGGGATACACAGCTTTCTTTAGCCTCACTTCAGAGGCCCTTCCAATAATAATCAACAATATTTCGAATGATGTTCCGATGTCTCCACGCAATCTGCTCCACTTTCCCTCTGACTACACGCCTGCATTGTTTATTGCTTGTGATTGTTGCTAGTATTTTGTATGCACTTGGCTTGGTCACTGTATGGTTTTGGCTTTTATTTCAGATGAGTGGCGAAAAGTACTTCATGATAGCTGTACTTGGAGTTACTTGGTAAGTACTGGCATATTCCGAGAGAGGTCGTATATATATATATATATATATATATATATATATATATATATATATATATATATATATATATAGATATATATATATATATATATATATATATATATATACGAGCGCGCGAGCGCGTTTGTGTATGTATGTATGTATGTATGTATGTATGTATGTATGTATGTATGTAGGTATGTACGCGCGCGCGCGCGCGCGTGTGTGTGTGTGTGTGTGTGTGTGTGTGTGTGCGCGTGTGTGAAAATGCAGCCATCGCCGTAATTCCCGCAATTCCGCGCTCAGCAGGTGCAACGCTGCAGGCCCGAGACTGTTTCGCGAGCTTTGGCTCTATTTAACGAGCTTTGTCTCGGGCTACTTCACTGCTTAGAACCATTCACCTTGAAGAGTTTCCGTTGAGCCGCAAAGCTACAAATAGACAATGAATGCTAATCTGTTAGACGCCTCAGAGAACGGGATACACACGAGCTTGACCGGAAAGCACAGCTTCTCCTGGAAGCTACATGGAGGCCAAGGGCCACACGTTACCGTTTGTCATGCAAGAAATCTCTGAGATGCAGCGTTGCTGCGTACCTTATGCGGGAAAGCAACGAATGCCCGGTGCATATAGCATATAGCTTAGTCCGTCGTTTGACCTCCTCACACCGCGTAGAAATTAGTATGCCCAATCACGGTCAAAGGTTCTGCAGACAGTTGAATAAGTGAGATGCGCGCGCGCGCCTGTCCTATATCCGGGATAGCCTCATTTTTTCCCCTAATTACATTCTCAGCCTTTTCCTGTCGTTTCCTTTTTTTATCTCCAGGCCTTACGTGTACGCAAACCTGACCGTTGATGAGGCGACCACGAAACTTGTCGTCCTCGGCTCTAGCTACAAGAAGTACACGGCGCCGTCCCAAGCCGGTGAGCCAGCTCGTTGTTCGGCGGGTGCGCGTATATTTGCGCTCGTGATGATTCTCTTTTATAGCGTATACTAAGCGTCTCTTTTGCTGCTTTTCTTGGCCAGAATAAAACGTGTCTCGGCGCCACTTGAAACTCGCGCTTGTCGGTTAAGGACACCGTCTTCCTGCCGTGGTTAAGGCCCCATGCCTCTTGCAATCGTGTTCATTCTGGTTAGCTACTCAATGCACGTTACAAGTTACCTGCACGTTACCTGCAGGGTGCTGGCGATGGGCACAGTTAATATATATGGCTTAGACATTGTGCAACAACAACAACAACAACAACAACAACAACAACAACAACAACAACAACAACAACAACAACAACAACAACAACAACAACAACAACAACAACAACAACAACAACAGTTACAAGGTCCCTTATGCATTTGGCTAAGACTACTGAAAACGAACGCCATCTTCTTTTTCTCCGCAGTCAGTTGCATCGATCCATCCTCCCCCTTCTGCACCTAACGTGTTTTTGCTTTGCCTCTGGGATCAGAGGCATTGCCAGCTTTCGGCACATCAAGCGGTTTTGCATTGCCTCCAGGATCGGCCAACCTTTGACCAAGCGACGATGACGTCATCACATGATGCTGATTTTTCGCATCACTCACGTTGACGCCAGCGGCCAATTTTCGCGTTTGATGAGGCATCTAAGGCCTTCGCCTTTAAACAACAACAACAACAACGTGCACAGTTGATATATATGGCTCAGGCATCGTACTCCTCTACGTGCCGTGGACAACAACAAGAACAACAACGACAAGAACACAGAACAAACCCAGAGCAAACGCAGCTTGCTCTGCAGTGCAGCACCAGTGCCGGTACAACGTATTCGCTTAGAACGTATTTTATTAGATTTCCCGCGACTGATGTTGACTCCTTCAAATCTGACTATCGCGATATGTTAGAGACTGCACTTTCCGTTGTGTGACGAGGAATATTCCACGCGTCTCTTGTGCTCTATTCAGCGGACACGCGTAGCATGTTTGACCTAATCGCCCGGGGCAACAAGGATGTCGACATTGCCGAAAATTTGTCCACGACTTATCTCCGTGGCAACTAGCACGGGTCAGTACATTTTTAGATCACAAGAATGCATTATTAGACGTGGAGAAAGTCTCGACCTGTATCAGCTAGCACTATGACAGGAAAAAGGAAAAATATGATGTTTAAAAGATATCAAATATTACATCCGGAGTTTCCTTCACCGCATATTTTACCGAACCTGGCGATTCCGCCGCCAAGGCGCATCGTTCATCTTTGATGCGCCGCTTGAAAGGCGACCTTGCGTGCGCTACATTTTTGGCTCGCATCGAAGCGAGGAGCACAGTCATCCATGTCCGAGCGGATGTAAGGGATCCCTGCCGTTTTATAACATTAGGATCATTCTTTAACGCTTTTCTTCGCTTCGCTCGGACAGTCCTTGTAATTCCTGAGGTAAGCTTATGATGTAGGTTTCTCTTAGTATTCAAGGGCGACGCCGCGCAGCACTTTCTCAAAGAACGAAGTAAAAAGAAAAGAAACTATATGTTGCGCAAGGCCGCGTGTAAGCACACTCTTACGAAAGTGTGTGTGTGGGGGGGGGGGGGGGGGGTAGGCACGGCGTTGGAATCCTGCGGATTACGTGCACAGCCTGTCCGCGTGTTGATTGTAATGCTGCTTTCTGGTCACTGAATGGAAAGACGGAACGTTGAAAAAAATAAAAGGAAGCGGACAAAGGAAGTTGAGGATCAGAATAAGTAAACCTGACTGCATGCCTTGAATCGAGAACCTTTACTGCAGTCCACATGCTTACGGGCATACGTTTTGCTTTGCACCACATTAACACGTGATGCGCTATCGAGGTTGTGTAAGGAGGCGTGGGGTGCCTCAGATTTGCTGGCCGACGTTTCGATAGATGGGCCTATTTTTGGCAAAGGTGTCTTTGACAAATAAATGTTCACATATCGAAACGTCGGCTGTCCTGCTTGAGGTACCGTATTCCTGTTAACTCAACCTCCATAGCGCATTGTGTTTCCCTCCGTTTCCATCCTTTACTTACGAAAATGTGGGGGCACTTAGACACTTCTTCAGGGGAAGCCGTCCGTGAGGGCGTGCGTCAGGCTTTCTTCCTTTCGTTCAACTGCGCGATTCCATAAAATGTGTTGAATGAATTGGCATTCCTTGTACGTGCGCTCTTTCGCATATACACAAGCGCGAGAAAAAGATATACGCACTCCAGGAACAGAGACCAACAAAATGGCCAAGTGCTTTCATAGAGAAACACTTCCGTTGGCACGCTCTAATATTATTTCACGGGGATGTCCAGCAGCGGCCCAGCCGAACGTTGCCAAGAGCGACCTCGCTTCGTCACGGAACGGCGTTTTAATTCTATGAACATGTTCATTCATAGTTACGACGACTTCGTTTCCC